>NC_079521.1:6868622-7063622 GCF_003711565.1 Takifugu flavidus
CAAACTTTGAGGGCCCGTGTAGCGGTGGGACGAACGCGGAGCCCGGCCCACCGACCACCTGATTGGTCACAGGGCTATTCAGTCAGGATGCCATTCATCCCCACCTCCTCCCTCGACTCAACGTGCTCTCTCTCTCTCTCTCTCTCTCTCTCTCTCTCTCTCTCTCTCTCTCTCTCTCTCTCTCTCTCTCTCTCTCCTCTCTCTCTCGTTCTTTCTGGTTGCGCGCAGCAGCAGACCCAAACGCCTTGTGCGCGCTGGGATGATCACTGCTAAAGACAACAGAGACAAGTCTTTTTACCCGGACAAGGAAAAATCCGTCTATTAATTTCAGTTTTTTAATTTTTTTAAAACGCCTGCTCGAGGACGTATCAGCGTATTATAATGTCAACATCAATTAAAGTTTTGGAACGTCTCAATTCGTTAATGACGTTATTCGGTTAAATTGGAAAAAAACAAGCCTCTGCAATCGCATGTCAAATATTGTGAAAGTGTTTTGTTGTACAGAAAGATAGATATAATTTATTGATCCCAAACTGGGATGTTTGCTAACTCATTCAAAGGATCATTTTATTTAAATCAGAGCAAATTTATAAACAATGAAATGCTTCAAATCTCAGCAAAAAAGAAGAAAGCAGTTGCTCTCTTATTATTATTATTATTATATTATTATTATTATTATTATTATTATTATATTATTATTATTATTATTATTAATGCACTTACAGAAGTGCACCTTCGCTGGGGATGTTTTTAGAGGGCAAGAGGTCCCGGGGGAGTCTCATGTGAGCGCTGAGTCGAGCAGATTTATTACACGAAAAAGATAAACGAAGCTCTCAGTCGAGCTGATTTTGAGAAATGAAGATAATAACGTTACTATAGGTGATGCCTCAGATGCCATTATTTTTCACTGAATATTTAAAGAGCGGCTGCAGGCTAGATGGATCCGCTCCTCTCTTGTGTCAGCTATCTTTTAGTTTCGACTAGCCTTACTATTTACTTATTCATGAAAAAAGGCAAAGAACGAGGGAAATCAAATACTTCTGATGGCCGCTGCAGTGATCACCCTTATTGATGAGTTATGTCAAAATATGTAAAACAATAATATTTCTTAAAATCCGGCCTGGAAGGCGAGTACAAGTGCTTCTCAGGTAAATATAATTGTGACTAAAAATGAGCAAATTACTTTTATAGGGGGAAGTTACCGTGTGGAAGTGTGTGTAAGAGTGGGTGCGCGCACAGACGGCTGAAAAGCTAGAGAAATGATGTGGACTAAACCTGAAACTGCTGGGAGAGGGAAAAAAGGGGTCTGCAATATTGTAATGTCCCGGGCGGGGAAATCAATAGGCAGTTAATTGATGTGAGTGTTGGTGTGAGATTGTAAACAGGGTGATTTGCAGCCCAGCCGAGCAGGAGACATTTTAAATGGGATTCACTCGGGACGGCAAGGATACAGTGTTAACAATCATGAGCTAAATGACACACAGGCAGCCAGCAAATGTTAGGGGATGAAAAGTTTGTAGCTCTGTCCTCTTTAAAAATATGGAATATTTATGATTTGGATATGTGTTATTGTTCTGGACAATTCGACAGTCTCGGAATATTAATTACAGTCTGAATCCCAATTATGTCGATTTTTTAAACTCAAATCTTTACACAGAATATGTAATCTTAATTGGGAGTAATAATAACAAACTTAATAAAAATATGATAATAATTCCGAGTGTCGTCTGCAGCATTCATTCAGGCCCTTGTTATTCCTCAAAGCCTCCATGAATATGAGTGACTTGGCTCTGCAGCAGAAAATGACATTTTAAAAAAAAGTGCACTGCCGTTTGCGCAATCGATGTTGTGCGCAGCACAGGACAGGAGGTCGGGCGCGGGTGTCATCATTCACTATTATCACTGGCACCCCATGATTGATCCTATAGCTCAGAATCACTTGGGCGCATAATGTGATAGTTACAGCCGGAATGTCCCAAACCGGAGCCGTTAGTGATGCCGGAGCCGCGTTCAACACGTGGTACCTTTAAACGACACCGCTGCTCCTGCTTCTCCCCAAGAATTACAACTAGTTGGATCGGACTGCGTGTATGTGTATGTGCGCGCGTGTGTGCCCGCGCGAGCGCGCGTGTCTGTGTATGAGATAATCCCACTGGATCAGCAGCACCAACTATCAGTACACGTGTTATTAAACATGGGTTCTTTTTTCTTTCTTTTTTTTTAAAAAAACAAACAATTTTATTTATGGTCCGACAATAAGAAAATAAGAATTTGTGAAAATAAGAGCTACAAATTAAAGAATCCTGAGGCATTCACTGGGACTGAAATGTTATTTATCACTGACAATACATATGAGGCAGTCCACAATCTTCGTGTGGCTGGCTAAAGTATCGTACGTGAGGGTAGTTGTGACAGGAACTGCTGGATCCTTTGACCCCCCCCATCCTGCCGTAACACAAATATCAAGAAGCGCAAAGCCTTATTAATGGCATGCTGACGTCTTTCAAAAGGATTAGGAGCTTGATTAAAGGGATTGTTCTAAGCTGGCCTCATGCTCAAAGAAATAAATATTTTCCTCGTGTAGAGTTGCAGCGTAGCTCAGATGGTGTGTGAGACATGAAAGGTTGGAGAGCTGTAATAAGAATGACAAAAAAAGTCTAAATATATAAGTATATTCTCCAAATCAGCACAAAAACACAGTCCATCATTTAAAAGTTGAACTGCATATTGAGGTTATATGTTTCTATGAGAATTCTAAGAAAATGATCATTGGGTGTTGGATGATATTTCGGTGGTGAAGCTGCCCAAACTCGCTCAGTTTTGCCACTGAAGAAACCAGTTTGATAAATGATCTGCATTAACATTCAGTACCTGCAGCAGCAGAGAATGGCCTCCATTAATTAAGAGATCAAACCCTCTCTATTGTCCTGCAGCAGCCCTGCCACCACTTGTCCCACGGATCCCCCCCACCCCCCCCAACTTCCTGCAGAATGACAGATATCAAAGGGCCTCGTTTGTTTTTACATTATCTCAGCTGCAGTTACAGATGAACCCTTTCAGCTCTGCTGTCTGTGGGGAAACAAGCAAACAGTTGAGAGTGTCAGAGAGGTGCTGGAGGTCATCAGCACACACACACACACACACACGCACACACACACACACACACGCACGCACGCACGCACGCGCACACACACACCGCCGAACATTAATGCTTTTGATATCATTTTGATGACCTTTGATAATTTGATGATCTGAATCTGATAATCTGATCTGAATCTCGATTTATAAAAATATTTATAATGTTTTTAATAAAAATTGATTATTTTACGTGTGTACATTAAAAGGTTAAATAGTAAAATGAAAAACAGGCACACAGTTTAGTCAAAATTTTGAAAATCAATCAGATGACACCTTTTGGTTAAACTATAACCTGTGTTTTGTGTTTTTTAGCGAACACATTTAAATGCTTAAACTGTCAAATCTATTTGATTGTATGTAATTAAACGCTCGCCCCAGTTGCATTAACATGAAACGCCACGGTATCCAAAGAACACCGAGGCTCCTGCTTTAGCTCTTTCAAACTGTTGCGAAAGCTGCTCTGCCTTCACATGACATTGACTAATGATATTTAACTTGTTAGATGTTTCACCAAAATGGAGCCGGACTGACTCGAGGTTACGGAGCAACCAAACTCCCCAAACATCTTGAATAAATTAGAGACAACATCCTGGAAAGCTGAGTGTTTATACATTTTTAGGAAGCTGGATGCAAAACTAAAGCTTAGACACTGAATTATCCTGAGCTGACTAGTGCGACTCCTCGCCGCAGAACTTACTTTGATGGAGACGTCAGCATCTGGGCCCACGAAGCCGCAGCATCAGCGCGTGGCAACATGGCACGCAGGTAGATGACAGATGCAACAGATAAAATAACAGTAAATACAACAGAAAGTTCAAACACATGAAGCACTTCATTCACCGCTATTCTGGGCACAAGTTGTTTATCAAGTGCTGTCAGACAGCTGTGCTGGTTGGCCGGCAGTTAACCGTGTCTCCGACAGGCCTTTATTACTATTGATAGTTAGCATCAGTGTCCCGGCTGAGAAATGGGACTGCTGTGGGCAAACGTAAGCTATTGATCTCCAGCTTGTCGGTGACCTGCCTGGAGCTACAGCGGAGGACTGGGAGTGGAGACCCGGGCGGAGCTCTCACGACACTCCCAGACTCCCTGTCTGGCACCAGAGCCCGAAGAGCATCTGGTGCCGCCGGTGTTCATTTTATTTTTGATTTAAAACTCACAAACCTGCGATCTTACATTTCTTAATGTCTTGAATGATACCAGCTGCTGATTAATTAAACAGGCTCTTTGCTTCTGCCTTCTTCATGTTTCCATACAGAAATCAACCCTAAATATAATGTTTTCCTGCACTTTATTGCTCTTTAAAACTCGCACAAACACACATTAGACTGGCTTTGGTGGTTTGAAATCAGCATTCTTTTGGAACGAAAAGTGCTGCAGGCTCTATGTGAGGTCCTCTCATGTGTTTCCATGTGTTCTTTAGTGACCACACAAGCTTTGAATGTATGTCTGTGGGTCAGAGGGAGAGTATACATGCCCCCATAAGTTTTGGTGAGCTGTGTTATTCTGCTACTCACCGACCACACAGTAAAAGTTGGAGGTTAAAAAAAAGAATCTATAAAAATGTGCAGAGCTTTCAGAAGACGGATAAAATAGGAAACTGTTTTGGTCAGGCTGCATTGTTGGGGAGAGAAAAAGAGGGGTGAGACTTGCCTACAGGTGAAACAGGAGGAGAGCGGGGGGGGGGGGGGGGTGATTTGGGCTTTGTCATTCTTTATTTGCCCCACTTGTGGGACACAGAACATCAGAGAAGTCAGGTCCCTGGTGACAAGCCAAAAGACTACCTTGGGCGGTTGGACTTGTGAAGTTGCTCTGACACCACTTCCCCAAATGTACTTCTTGCGCTCCATGTCTCTGTCCTGCCGCCTTCTCTCTTCACAGCTGAGAGCCCCCCACTTGTCCTCCAGGCCTTTTTTTTAAGCCTAATTCACCTCAACATAGAGAAGGTACATATGTGATGGGTCCAGACGCTGCAGCACCCACTTGTGTGTTCCTGTATATTCAGGCTCTCGTGTAGCTCATGTAGGCAGCACATCAGACAGACCAGGATCAGACTCTCTCATCGGACTCCTCTGGCCCTTTTCCGAATCCTCCCACACTTTAGCTCATCTCATCTGGTGAGTCGCCGCTTGAATTCCAGTTGACAACATGGCAATAAAAGAATTGAACTTGAATGTGAATATTCCCTGCTGGGGTCTGTGGGATGATGATGTTACAGCATCGGATGTTGCGTTTACATGATTCAGGCTGATACTTCTGTGACGTGCAGGTCGACCATTTATGCTCATCGCTCACTCAGGCAGCTGCAAACACTGCCGAGCATACACATGGACACACACGCACACACACACACACACACACACACACACACACACACACACACACAAGCACAGGACTCTTTTCAAAGAAGTTTGCTTTTTTATTACTTCCTTTCCCATTCAGTGGCCTCCACACATTTCCAGAGTGCCCAGGGTGTGCAGTGAAAGAGCTGTGCTTATTATGTGCTCCAATAGCTCTCTCTCTCTCTCTCTACCTATCTCTGTCTCCTTTTCCCTCCCTCTCTTTCTCTCTCTCTCTCTCTCTCTGTCTTGGTCTTTAATATTCACAGTAAGAGTCTTGGCTCTCACAAGACGGCTGTTTTCCCAGTTTTTCCTCCCGTTAACAGCCAAGTGTGGCCCCTGTGAGTGTAAACACACAGAAGGGAGGGACATCTCCTGACAAACATCTCCAAGGATGTGCCACCCGGCCCCATGTTGTTCATTGTCTACCTGGCACCGAAGCGGAACTGTTAACACCGGCGTGTGAGTGCCCAGACCCTGAGGGCTGCCAGCGGCTGCACACGGCTGCTCCACCTGCATCCGTACTTACATCCCATTTCCATGCAAAAAGCAGATAAATTACAGTGGTTTCTCAAACTTTAGAATTATATATTTGCATACATTTATATATGTTTCTGTAAAACCATAAACATTTATTACCCCATTATCTGTAATGATATATATAATATATAATCATATATAATATTTGTGTTAGTGTTTGTGTCAGCTGCAGGTATCTGTAAAGTTCACTTAATTATTTGCTCTCTTTTCCGTACTAAATAGATGTTTCTATCTTGATAACATTGAAGCATTTTGTGACTGTGTTTCACCTGGTTTCAGTTGGTGCTTGGGGCAATTTTTCTTTGTTTAAACAGGTGGCTGATCAAGAGAAATCCCTTGCACCCACGGCAGAAAAGTGACATCGCGGTGTAGTGCAGAATCTGCCAGCCGGGGAACCACGCGAGCAAACAAAATAATTGCAGATGCGGAGGCTCGCTTTAAAACGAGAGGATCGGTCCAAACATTGATAAGGCTGCACACTCAGGCTGTCAGACCCCCGCTGACGGTAACAGCACTCTGCTATTATCGCAGGTGCAATCGTTCCTCGGCCCACCGCTGCATTTACATCTTAATTATAAGCCTAATCAATGAGGTTGCACTTTGACTTCATTTGTGACATTCAGGAAACCTCATTTAAGATTTAAGAATAGGCCATCGGAACTATCGGTGACACCAGAAAAGCGGCTCAAGACAAAGGAATGAAAGGAAGAAATTTCAAAGGTCCCTCCCCTTGACAAATGCAACCTTGGGACGTATTGATGATAATTGCATACCCCTCCAAAAATGACAAAGCAAATCGGCCAGACGTGCTGCGTATGACAGAAATCAGATGGCTCGCAGGACTTGATTTAAATGGCAAGTGATTGAACAACAAACTCGCATTAAGGCCGCATTGATGAGTCCAGTGTTTCATTTGGGATCAATAAGGTGATTGGTAGAGGCTGATGCCAATACAGGCAGAAGGGAGAGGCTGCAGAGATGAGAGAGTATTGAACTGCTTCACTCCAGAGCAGAGAAGGTGCTGTGATCTGTGGTGGAACGTACAGGCGGAGGAGCAGGAGTGATACGTCATTCAGCTGTGGTCTTTGATGGGTTTCATTATTTCCAGAAATTCTTTCTTCAATATTTCCTGATTAATCCCACAAAGTAACTATTCCACAGATCCTGGGGCGATTTCCCTAACATTCAGGACGGAGGAACAGGTTTATAACTATAGAACTATTTTCAGCATCACAGGCTCAATGTTTAAATGGCTCACATACATCATGACCTCTGGGGAGAACCAGCTGCAGAATAAAGGGTTCCTGTGCTGTACGCTAACGTGATGCTTCATGGTAGAAGATGAATTCAGACTGAGATGGGAACATTTCAAGCAAAAGTTGCCATTGTAGGTCTGCGGGCTACTTTCTGTAACTTTGCTTTAAAGTAAGATTCCTCATGAGTCTTCTGCTCGAAGGGGCCACAGAAATGCATTTTGTTGCCTTGTTTGGGTGATTTGGAAGCTGGTGGAACAGAGAGCAGAAGGGAACTAATGAGTCATGATTATTAATCCGGTTTGATGAAGGCGGGCTGCTTGGGTCGCGTGTCTGCCACTGTAAAGCTCAGGCAAATCACAGCTGTGTCATCGCTCTGCCCCCACAGTGTGACAGATGATGTTAACAATGAACATTTCATCTTCGGCTGCACCGCGAGCTCCTTGGTGACAGAGATGAAGCACGCCGGACGGGATGAATTACGGCTCGGGCTTTTATCATGACAGGCCAATAGGAAAAATCCAAATGAACAATTAGCAAATTTAGCCTTAATTAAGCACTCCCAGACAATAGAGGAGCTTGTAGCGCGTGTAAGAACATGTTTTAAACCAGTCAAAGCACATGTCTGATCTTCATGCAGTTTGTAGAATATTAAGAGTGTTAATTAGGGTTAATTGAATAATTCACCACACTGTATGCTAATTATGCATGTCAGCCAAAGAGTGGCTATCTTGATTAAAGAGGATGTTCTCAGTAGAGAATGTGCTCCTGATGAGCCACCAGCTGAAATTCCTGCACAGCTCAGACAGAATTACATTTTAGGTTTCAAATGTGAGAACGATTGATGACTGCAGAGAGGACCGAGGTGCAACGATTACAATGTATTACGTGAAATAAAACGTGTCCGTGTGGGTCGGAACCTTTAGAACCTCGCATGTGCTTTGTTGCCCATCTGAAAACCGCTTTCCAGACACACCTGCTCATGAGCACTAATGTCATTTAGAAGGCAGCACAAGGACATGTGACACCTGGACGCCATGAATCCTCCCCTTGTCAACATTGGCTTAAGAATTAAGGGCCACAAGATCCCCCCACCCCCACCCCCGGGCGCGCGCGCACACACACACACACAGAGGTGCAGCAACCACAAATTAAGAGTCTGCAATGTCTGCAAATTCAATTGCAAGAACTCAATTTGTCCAGATCCACTGAAATAATGAGTTGATTTAGGTAGAGTTTCTAAAAATATTAAGTGTTGCTAACTAAAGCATTTTCCTGTTTTGACATAATGTAAATAAGTGGGAGTGCAGTAATGTAGGCCACTAATGCTGGTATAGCATCTAACTGAGCGCATCATTACTGGAGAAAGGAGCAGGATGTCCATTCTGCACCATCTGAGAAATGTTGAGTTCCTGCTCAAAGACCGAAGAATTCCAGTGCAACGACTGAGAAAATGTAGTTTTCCCTTACCATAAGTTTGACTTCATATCATCTGGGATGCTGCTCGATTCATCTCTGCGTTTCTGCTCGCAGCGTGTGGAAATGTGACGATGCCATCATGCTGGGAGCTGGCAGCAAATATCAGCCTAATAAATGATCATGTGGATTGGTGGGCTCATAAGCCTATAAATCAGACGCCAGCCCTACAAAATAATAGCGCTCACAGCTGACACTGACGAACCCTAAAAATCATACATCACATTTGGCACAGAGAAATGACACCAGAGGAATAAAAATCCTGTTTTTTTAATTTTGTTTTTATAAGAGCCAAACAGTTAAAGCTGCTTTGATCCATGCTAGGAACTGAGCAACTACTTGATATTGAGATAATAAATATCCTTGTATTAAATCATTAAATATGGTGCAGGGAAGGCTACATTTCTTATTATTTATCAGATGATTTGTTTCGAAAGCTTTCAAATATATTTTACACACGTCCGTGTTGAGCTGAAAGTCATCGGTGTGAACAGGTGGAGCTGACTGACTGTTGGACAGCCTCATGATGAAGGTGAGGGAAGAAAAAAGGAAGAGGCATAAAAAAGAGACAACGGGAAAAACAAAGGAGAAAGTAAGTGGAGGGCGGGAGGAGGGCCAAGTACCAGGGAGGTGTCAATGTGGGGGGCTAATGGTAGGGGTGCCAAGCTCGCAAGCAATTTCTCTTTGTTATCAAGTGAAATGACTCTGCAAATATGACAATAAATCACAGTGGAAATCAATCTGAGAGGAGGCGACTGTGAGCCACTGATAATGCATCAATCAATATTTAATGTTTAGACTTTAATTAATCCACAGGCACCACGCATTCTTTAAGTGACAAAGGGAGAGGGAGGAGGTGCCTTTGCATAGAATGGCTCTTATATCAAACAGACAGTGCTGCTGTTGATTTGATACGGCTTCGCAGAGCTGCTTTTGTTCCCTTTTGTCGTATTTGCAAGAAGTTTGAAGCTTAATGTCAAAATACACAAATACAGTTTTTTTTTCATTTTTGTGGTCACCTTTAAAAGATCTTTAAGAAATTGTGAGACATCTGAGGTTGACAGTTGTTCCGTCACTAATCATAAAAACTGTGATGTGTAGAAGGATAACCAGTGCGCACGAGTCTGGATGTTGATGGAACTTAGGATGGGATGGGATGGGATTTCAAAGTCCGTGTGAATGAGACCTTTTCTCTCTTGGTGCAACCTGGCAAATAAATGGAATGTTGTCCACCGCGGACCCACATGGGCCCTCCGCTACACACCTGCTTTCAACATTTCAAAAATCCCACTCTGCCCATTTCAGGAAGTGTGGGAATTCAACTGTTAAGACTGTGAGAAATCCCAGACCCAACTCATCACGTCCCCCACCCTGTCCATCCATACCTGGACACCGCTGACACGGCTCTGGCATCCGATCGAACAAAAATCCCTGTCTGAACAATCCAACTACAGAACCGTTCCGAGGACCTCTGAGCTGGGAGCCCTAGCCCTGTGATCACACATCCCCCAGGTACTAATTACTGAATCTACTTCACAGAGGAGTTGGTCCGAGCAGGAACGCGATAGATACTTGGCATTTGGATGATTTACTGGGATAATTGGGACACAACTGAGAGGGAGGTCTGCCAAGTCTGTTTTCGAAGATAAAATGTCTTTAGGTAGATCCCCAAGTAAAGCACATGACCAAAAAGATGACCTCAGGAGAGCACAGAGTGGGTCAGCACCAGAATCACCTCAGCTTTAAAAATATTTACAGCTGGTGGACAATTATGTGAAGAATGTGGATAAAAGGCTTAGCCACAGCGATATTCTTGACCCAAAATATAGCGTTTGATCCACAGCACCATTGTCAGTTATCTTCAAAGAGGACACATCTGGCGCAGCCTGGCAAGTGCTACAAAGTGTACGAGGAACATACCATCCTAGACAAAAATGTTTAAAGAGCAGTGGAAAGGGCAAATTTGAGTTGAACGATAACATCTTTGGATGCCTTTGCAGGTGTTTGCTTAACAAAGACTACAAGCATCTCTGTGCAGGAACCCAACAGCTTTTTCTGAGCACATAAAAAAAAAGATCCAGATATTGATCGCGAAAGAAGTGTGGGGCTGGATGTGAATAGTATTTAACTGACTTTTATGACAGTTGTTAAGTCATTTCCTGCAGCAGTGGTTTATGCCTTTGCAATAACCTCCATGAATGATGTAATGAGAGATTATGATACTTCCTCCACGTTTATGATTTCTACCATTCGCGCTATGTCAACACGTTAGTGTGTGTGTGTGTGTGTGTGTGTGTGTGTGTGTGTGTGTGTGTGTGTGTGTGTGTGTGTGGCTAAGATCTGATTAAAGCAACATCGGCCCAGTATTACATTTCCTTCACTAATCAGGTGTGATGCCTCATCAAATAATGTCTCAAAAAATAAAATACCCCCCCTGGCATTCAACTTCTAGACATGTTATGTGGGGAGTCACATGAGACACATCCGACTGTCACACACAGCTTAAGAAAAGAGGCCCACTTTTATTAAGAGCCTCTGATTCACAATGGGCCAGTGTAGACGAACAAGACAGTTGCCAGCCGAACATATCCAATTTGTCAGGGTTATTTCAGGAAGAGGAGTAAAACAAGCTGCGCCGAAAACCACATACTCCACACGGAAGACAGTTCAGGAGCTACTGGCTGATTTATCGGTGTGAAACACAAAGCGCGTAATAAACTAATCTGCAGTGTGAAATGGATCAAGCCCTGGACGGGCAGGGCTGGAACCTGTCAGAGGCCAAGTATGACAGCGGCAGGGGAAGGCGGCACCGCTACATACCACTCAATTCCCTGTGACACATGTGAACATGTGAAACTATATAATCAAATCCCTCAAATACCCCCGGCTGACATCTACATCCAAGACCGTGTCTGAGAAAAGAAAGCAGCGGCAGCCTCCTGTCATCCGTCAGTCTTCACATGTCAACAGACGGCGGTATTTCAAATCTGACGGAACACAACCGTCTCGTGTGGCGTAATCAGAGAAGATGCGGCTTTTCCTTCACACCTGTCCTCATCTGTAGGAGACCACCACCACTGAAGGTAAAGCAGCTCGTCCCATATTTAGGATTCCCCCTCCTTATCTTTTAGCTATAACGTTAGCATTCCCATTCCCATACGGATTCCTTCTGCACATGAAAAGGTGAGCTGTTTTTTATTTGTGCTTTCTTGAAGAAAAGATGAGGACGTGGTGGAAGATTTAAATCAGCAGCTGATTGGAGCTGCATTGATGAGCTGGAGTTCTAATCCGGAGCTGCGGTGATGATGTCACCTTCTTCATTAATCCCTCTTATCAATTTGAAGCCCAAATTTTCTGCCACAGATTTCAGAATGCATCCAAGCAACATACAAGCTGATTGCACATGTAGCAGTGTGTGTGTGTGTGTGTGTGTGTGTCTAGTTCAAGTAACTTTAGGAATGCACTGCCCTTTTGTGCAGACTTGCTCCTGTGCCAGGTCGAGGGCCCTCTCTTTAATCCATACTGATTTGGTAAACAGTGACGTAAAAGCCACTGCAGGCCAACATCTAATTCTGTTGTTTTCTCTGAAGAAAATGTGTATTTCTTTGGAGATGTCTTAAGGCAGATGGAAATGTGGGGGGGAGGGGGGAAGGGGGGGTAAATTTAATCTGACTAAGGCTCATGCTTTGATTGGAACCCAGATTAGGATTGCAGCCTAGTATTTCCAATAATTATTCTTGAATTAAAGTTGAATTAAACGCATCCTCTTAACACGAAAAACATACGCTTGTCGTGCATGTCTGCCTGAACATCTGCAGGATCACTGCTTATAATCTGAAAATATTTATTGAGCGTAGGCAGAGCCAAGCAGGCGCAGATAGCTCATAAACGGAATTCATTTTACAGTAGCTGCCTTTAGCCAGTGTGACCAAACCTCCACGGTCAATCTGAGCAACATGTCATCATCCTCTTCTAAAACTGTGACATTCAGGACACTTGCGTGCACATCTATTGCACGCTGCTTTTCCCTGTAAACAGGGCTGAGATGAACACATGTCGGGCCAATATAATCCCTGGAGGATCCATTATCTGGTAGTTTATGTTAGCTAGCAGGAAGATGTGGACAATTTACAGTTTCACATTTCAACTGACACCACACTTGGATGCATTCAGTCATTTTGTTTCATCTCAGATTTTTTTTAGTGAATTTGTAAATTTCAATAGGCTGTTTACAAGCATTGTTAAAATCTGGCTTTATTCAGATTAATGCAAAAAATATCGTTTGTATCAGATGAAAGGATTTTACAGAACAAGCACTTGATTTATGTCACCCAAAAACAAGTTGTCTCTTCTGTTTCCTGAAGTCACCTGGACACGACCTTAAAAGTGCATCTCTTAGCACACTTCTCCCCACTGTCCCACATAAGTCATGCATTGTTTTTCCACTTTTTTGTCCCTGGGACAATGCAACCACTGAGCTTGTTTGCTAATTGATGGCAAAGTGGCTGAGGCATTCATCCTCAGAGTCCTCTGTTTGCAGGTGTGGGCCTTTTCTTCCTGTGGTGAATTAGGACCACTCACCCTACACGCTTAAGCCCCATTGTTCTTTTTATCATTGACCATTTTAATAAATCTTATGTAATCTCCCAGTGCCGCCCAGCAGATACTCTTCAAGCCGTGTTTAAAAGCGCTTACCTGCCATAACAATGGCCCATCTTTATCTGAGGTGTATTGACAAAGAAGGCAGCTGTCCCACAGAATATAAGGTCAACCTACTTGCCCCCACCTCCATCCTTCTCTGCTTCTTCCAGTCTGAAATGTATGGAAGGTAAGCTTAGACAGGCTGGGGGGTGTTTGCTGAATCTCCTTCCTCTGATTTTATCAGGACAGAGGAGGATCAGCTCTTGCCTTATCATTGTGGAAATTACACTGCACAATTCCGTGAGCGTGTGCATGTGTGTCTGCATGCACAAATTTAATAAAGGGCAAAAGAAGCCCAGAACAGCAATGAAGGAGCAAAAAAAGGGAAAGATTAAAAAAGCATATGTTTTAGAAGTCATTAAGAGGGACTCAGTAGAGCCTGCTGTGGACTTGATTTACACTGAGCGGTAAGCTGCTAGTGGGTGTAAATAATGTATTAATTTTTAAAGAGACTTTTTTTCCTCCTCTCTCGTCTTTAAATGATAAAAAAATCTCCATCTGGTCAAGTGTGAAGTAGGACAGAGCTAGATTAGAGAATGTTCTGCGTTATCTTATCTGAGGCTTAATGTCTGCACAATCAATGCTGCTCCAACAAGTGGTTCATTAAAATAGAATGACCATGTTTAATTCCATCTATTACAAATGTGTGCTGGCACAAAAACTGACAGGAGACGAAGCAAAGCGCGGTGTCGGATATGGATTTACAAAGAGTGTGATTGGAAATATATTCAGGGTGACTGTGAGTGAAGAGGAGGCGTTAGAAAGAGGAAGAAGAGCTGAGAAAGAGAGAGAGCCGACAGACGACTCTATTTTGATATTGCAAATGTACTCTTAAATCTTTCCTCATAACATAAGAAAAGAAAAGAAAGAAAACTTTTTCTGTTAGCTATGCAAGTGTTCTGTGTGTGTGTTCTTGTACTTGCTACAAACAGAGTACCAAAATCTGCATTCAACTAGCAAAGTGAGGACATTTTGGCCGGTCCTCAACATGTCTTAAACTTTGAGGTTTAAGACATGATTTTAAGGTTGAGGTTAGAATTGGGTATAGGTTAGAGTTAGTGTAATAGGTCTCCTGCCTCCCCTAGTCGGAATAAGGGATTTATACCCTCCCTTTCATTGTTGTGATGGTCTGTAAGGGTGCAGAGAAACAGACAGATGTGTTCACAGAGGTCTCACCTCTCCAGATGTGAAGGGAGTGAGACGTCGGGGCCGACTTCCACAGATGTCTTTATTGAGTTGCTCATTTCATGGTAACATGTTTAGCTCACTATTCTGACGGCCTCGCGGTTTACAGGCAATGAACTGCAGTGACACGGCGCCTGTTTTATTAAGCATCATTAATCAACGTGAGCACTCTATCCAGCCACGTCCTGTCACATTTGTCCATCGCTCACATGGCCACAGTCCCACTCATTCAACCTCATATCCATAATTCATGAAGGTCCCCTGGCTTTTCCTTCTCAATGCTACCATCCACAGAGGTAGGGCTGTCTGCTGCGATGACTCCGTCATGCTCAGAATCGCAATGGCTTGATCGGGTCTTCATTCATCACATGGGCAAGACAGGACCTGCCATGATATTACCCAAATATTTCTAAAACTCTGATCTGCTCACTCCCATAAATTAGGAGCGAATCACCAGTGATGCCACTGCACGAGGAGAATGTGTGAGCGGCAGTAGCCGGGGAGTAATTACACACTTCAAGGGGGAACGTGGCCGAGCATTCAGCTTTAAACCCACTGGACACAACATGTGAAGAGAATGGGCCACAGCAGGAATGTATGAGTGTATAAGAGTCTCAGTGGGCTGCACCAAAAAAGATCATCCGGGTGACCAAAGACTGGTTTGTTTAGGTCAGTGAAATAGTAACATGGTTTCATTTTTCTGAAACATGACTTGTGAAAAATACCCTCAGGAGGAGCACCGTGAGAGCTTCAAAACCAGTTTTAAAAATAAGAACAAGCAAGCATCAAATATGCAGTGTATTAATAAGAAAATATCATTGGCTGGGTCAGACCAACCTGGACGGGTAACCATTACCGGAGACTGAGAAACCAAACATCTGTTGCTAAACGCAAGCAGGCTGCAGAGTGACATGTTTGCAGTCTTGTCCTCTTCAGATGTTTGGCCTAAAGTGATCCACATCAAACACTTGGCCTGCGTGCTCTCTCCTTCTCCTGCTCGGGGTCTTTTTTCGATCATTCTTAGCCCCAGCTGAGCTGCACAGGCTGATACCCTCTTCTCCTTGACTCCTTCATTCCACTCTCCTCTATCCATGAACTGTTTTTCTTTTTGCTGCTCTCTCTCTTCCCTCACATCTGCGATTTCTCTCTGCCTCTCTCGGTCACTGTCACTTCAATCCCTTGTTCCACTTCCTGTATGTATTAGCATTTCTGGACTTGCGTGCTTGGAGATGATTAGATTTGATCCCTCATGCTGGATGATCCTCACCTGATTTCCCACGTCAGAGAGATTCTTAAGCAGGTTAACCTTCCTCTCTTAAGAGGAAAGGACACACCACTCCATTTTTTACCCTCTGGGATTCAATGTGACATAAGCTGAGCTGGCATTAAAGTTGAGTAACACGTCCATCAACCAGCGCTAAGCGACACTCTGCCTCTCTGAGGTGTTAATGTTGGGTTTTTACCAAGAATGTTGCCGCAGCAAAGTGTTAGCAAACGGACAAAATAAGAATTGCTGAAAACCCCAAGTTGAAAGTGGGGGAGCGAGCTGCACGTGTTCCTCGATAAATTACTGGTGCCACATTTCAGGAAGCAAGAACGTGTGCTGGGCGAGGCTGGCGAGGAAGCGACAGTGATAATAGATGGGGCATCTGCTGAACTGCAGGTGTGACTTCACTTCTCTCAGGAGAGTTAACAGATGACTTCACTCTGTAGCACAATGCTGTTTAAGGCTGCACAACATCATTAGCTGGAACACACGTATACTTCCATTATACAGTATAGGAAGCCAAGAATCATTTATTTTTAAATATATCATAAAATTCCAGCACCCTTTATTGAAAATGAAAAAGCTTAGCTTTGCTTAATCACATAATCAAGACTCTGAAACAATCGGCTGGAACAATTTTTACACCAAAAACCCAAAAGATCTGGCATGATGATGCAACGGAAACCAAAAGATATTTATGTTGACTTGACTCGTTTTGCTCCAATCAGGAAATCATACCACATCAAGAGCTGTGTGGTACTGTCTGATAGCTGACAGATTTGACACAGCATGTCCTCTACTCATGTGTTGACTCACATCTCATGCCCAGACAAACAGATCTAATGCCGTGTCGTGACTTCAGAAGAAAGACATCAGCAGTGCTTACACGAGAAGGAACCTCAGTGCTGCTGCATTTGCCCACAGATGAAGAAGACATTATTTCCTTTTTGCAAATACAGCTGGCAGGCAACTTAAAAGGGCCATTAGACTGCCCTTGTAATTGTTGAAAGATAAGAGAACAGAGAAGGGAGAAAAATGCAGCCTGGACAGAGATGGGATGGGGGGCGGGCGGGGTGGTGGTGGTGGTGGGAGGGGGCATTCTTCAAAGCAATATAAGTTATGCCATTAATCCAATTTGGATTGACATTCGTCCCTCGCACACAGTAAAAAACAAAGCTAAGTTGCTTCTCCTTACAGTGGGTGCAGATGTAAACGGGCAGAAAAATAAAGATTGGGAGAGAAGTGGAGAGAAGGGCACGGAAAAGAAGGAGAGATCATGCCGCCCAGCATCTGTGTGATTGCTATCTTGGGGCTACAGTGAACAATTACTGGCTGAAACCTTGAAGGAGCTGATTACAGGCAGTCACAGTGTCCACCAGACAGACAGACAGACAGACAGACAGGCAGGCAGACAGACAGACAGACAGACAAACAGGCAGACAGGCAGGCAGGCAGACAGACCCCAAGTATCATTCAGTTATCCCTGTGCACCTCCACGCAATCTCGGTCGGACTACATAATCACTCTTTACATTTATTTATTAGGTGGTGGCGGGTGAAAAAACGTGCACATCTGAGCTGACGGAGGTTCGTCTTAGTGAAAAAGTTGCTCTGGCAAAGTCTCTAAAGCAGCCAGACCACACACTCCAGACATGCTCCTGCTTTCAGTAATTCAGCCGCTCTTTCATTGTCTTGGACGTCAAAGGAGGTGGACAGAAATGTAAGGTGTTGGAAAGAGGGATGGCGAGAAAAGGGTAGGGGAAGGGGCCGATCATTTGTTTCCAGTTTTCTCACAGCTCCAGGCCTGGCGCTCGCACTTCTGTTGATTTATGGCCTTTCTCAACATGACCACATCTGAGCGAGGAATAATTAGAAGGCCCTAAAACAGTGTAGTTTAGGGTTGTTGTAAGGAAATCTGCCTGTCTTCAGTTTTTGTTTTTAGGGCGGAGTCAGAACGAACAAGTAGATGGGGGACAGGAGGGGTGTCAGTGTCAGCATTTGGTCATGGCAACCACGAAAAAAGGCAGATCCTGCTTTCCACCAGCTCCAATGGTGCTGGTTCAGAGAGTATTGCAGAGCCTTTACAAGATCATTTTATTTCTACCAACTCCTTGTTATGGTGATTAAATACATCCCTTGTGCAAGGCATTAATTACCGGGCAGTGAAGCACCACAAAGAGGCCTGGCTGGGATCTTAGGCTGGGAAGGGGGCTTGCCTGCTTGGCCTGTCTGTTGGCTCGATGAGTGCAGCGCTGGCTGCTATGCGAGGTTGAACTCCAGCAATCGTCAGTCCCCAGTTTAGTTCCAGAGGAGAGCCGAGAAGTGCTGCAGGGCCTGGCTGAGGGGGGACCTGGCTGAGCGCGCAAGCAGCTGCCTCCCTGGCTCTAATCAGTGACTGAGCTCATCAGGGGAAGCTACTGAACCCACAGCAGTTTGGATACTGGACTTAGGATACCCTGTAGATGCTGCATCGACTGTGTTCGCCCAATAACAAAACAACACATGACAACGGCCACAATTGGTCTGCTGGGTTGTTGCATTTCGGTCCTTCCACCTTTGCATTGACTTAATTTCTTTGTGAAATGAATGAATGAATATTTGTACATTTAGTTACATCATTTTTTGAGACACTACTTGATTGTAAATGGCTACCAACATTGGTCTGGGGGGTAATAGAGTTCACAGCAAGAAACACTTATCCACTGGCAATTGTTATACTGACATTGGGGGTTGGTGTTCTGAAAGGTTTGTGTTTTAAATGACACATCTTCCTTATAAATAAATGAAATGAATAGTAACCTGATGCCAGGAAGCAAGGAGGACCTAAATGTGGATCGGTGGTTAACCTGTCTGTTTAGTTTCCTGATTAATTTTAAATTTAACTGACTTCACTCATATTTCAAATTGACAAGGTCTGGCACTTTGAATCATCCGGACACAAATAGTGCATGAAACAGGCCACTGACCTCTGCCATCACCACCAGCACACATGGAATGGCAGCTATGCAGGTTATGCTTCTTTAATGGCACCTACCCTTTATTTACGGTTCCTGCTTTATGCATCATTTCCACTAAAACTGCTGCTTTTTGTCCACCTGTCACTTGACTCCTGGGATGGAAGGCTATTGATATGGTGTTGAAGGTGGGGGGGCAAATAGACCATCAGTCACCCTCAGGTGTCATGTACAATGTAGAAAAACAACTTATGTTACCACTGAATCACTGTTTTTATGTTTATGGAAAAAACATGAAAATGATTTTGTTGACGACTAACTACATAAAGATGTTTAAATAACACAGACACGTCTGACTGTGAAAGACTGAGAAGGAGATTTGGGAGTCCTGACAGAGGACATGTGCAGAGACATGAGGACAGGAGGGGTAGACATATAAAAGATCCACAGAGGTGTTTTATTCTCGCGTGTCGGAACATGAAGACAACAGGAAAGAGCATTTTACTACCGGTTGTTTTGGGATTACCAGATGGCAGAGTTGACTGACAGGACGTACAATAAATCTGATTCCGTTCACTGTTTCCTGAAATAAGCAATGCAGTGGCGGGATTCCTGATAAGACCAGACTGACACGTCTCTCAGCAAGTCTACTCCATACAAGAGTGCAACACTTCATCGGACATGTGTGGACCCTTTTTCTCTACCCACCCAGCCTTTCCCTGCTCACTTTCTAATCAGGGAAGGGGAGGGTTAAGGGGCGGCTGGCCAAGAGGACTGAAGAATCTTATTGGGATGTAATCCCGTCCAAGTGGCACTGGTTCTTTCTTCTCTCTTGTTAGGGCTCCTTTGTGAAGCTGCAGAGCTTGGGGCCCGGAAGGGAGAGGAGGATATGCAATGGTTGTGGCAGCAAGGCCTGGGGAGACGTGATGGGGGGTGGGGGGTCAGGAAAGATAAAACCCTGAAAAACAACAAGAACTAAAAGTTTTAAACTGCTTCCAGTTCTTGAATTTATAATATTGTGTTTAAGTCAATCATCAGCTCAGTTCTATGATACAACACATTGGTAATGCATTGCAAAATTTACAGTTTTGACGCTTTAATGCAGTATTTGAATTTTTCACTTAAATAATTGGTGAATCCTGAGGATTTCTTCTGTTGGAGAAGACCTTATCTCGATTTATCTGACTCAAACAAATGCTGCAAGTCAAATAAACACCAAAAAAATAAATAAATGGTAGCCTGCTGAAAGAAGGTCACCAAAACCCTTTTAATTCTTAATTACTATATGTTTTTAATTTATTCATACAGTAGGCGACAGCATAGCAGTGACACAAACACACAGGGATTTCATCTGGAAATAATTTAAAGACCAAGTGATGTACAAATGAGAACATGCGCAGTAAAAATAAATATTCCGGAACCAAAAATATATATACATTCAAAACATATACAGTAGAGGGCCTTTCAGTACACATCTGTCTCCTCAGGCATGAAAGAGTCCATGAATGGGATTTTCTGTGAAAAGCCTGTGCCGACACGCGAGTGGGTCATTTTATGATTGACGACTGTTTGCATGACAGACGTGTCGCTGGACCATCTGCGCACCCTCTGCATGACAGCTCCGGTCTTTCGGTTCCCCTGAAGTGAAGCTGCCTAGTTAGGCAGACAGTAAAGGGGTGGAGAGGGGAGCTCAGTAGGAATGCAGCACCGTGTGTATTGTTTTTAAAAATAAACCATCTGGTCAAAGATATCTGAAAAGAATTTATATTAAACAGCTGCAAAAGCAAGCTTCTGTGTGTGGACCGGTGATGCAACGAGACCACACCGTAAGTCCAAATCTGGTCATTTTCCAACTTAAGGAAATGAAGAAATCGAAGGGATTTTAAGTGTTGCTTAAGCTGATACCTCCATGGTGGGAAGAAAAGGAGAAGTCTTCTTGAACATTTGAAGGGCTTCTCCAACAAGTACTGTAGTTGAAAATGGGGAGAGGCCTTCTGCAGTAGGGCAAAGAGAAAAGGCCCAAAAGTTGAGACACTTGCCCAGTAGCTGGCACACTGTAAGGAGCAGATGTGGAGAGCTAAGAAGGCGGCCGCATGCGAGCGGCCATCTGGCCAAGCTAAATATTGCCTCAGTGCACCCCCATTCTATTTGCCTTTGGCACATTTGTATTGTCCATGGTCACACATAGGTACACTCCAATCACCGTTGACAGGGTGGGGGATTTATGGAGGTGCCATCAGGGTGATTAGTTCCACTGGTAAACAATGGCCTACCCTTGTTGGATTTGACTCTGTGCACTCCACAGCAGGCGTGAATGGCACGCAGCAGAAGAGCACTCCCACTACTCAATGGTGTCTGTCTCTTTCTGCTAAAGTAACATCAAACAAACACTGCAAACGGGAGGGGGGGACACTAAACGGAGACACAGAATCAAAGGGCTGGTGTATGCACAGAGGGTCTGCATCACTTCACTTGTAGGCTTCGTGGCTCACATTTCGGACGCAACAACAACAAGCAAACAGCAGTGAATAGCTGGGCCAGTTGTATCGTACAAAAGGAAAATAATTGCCACTTGTTGCACATAACTGCAGACATATATAATGAAAAAGGCTTGGCACATACAGTATCCAGGTTTCTGTATTATTATCTAAATTACATATCATAGCTCATCCTGCACATTCGTTCTTTGCTTTGTTTGACTATGATTTCATTGAAAACACAGCATGGAAACACTGAATGTTGCTCATGAAGTTCTCAAATCTTTATAGATAAATAGAATAATAATGTAAATGTTTTGGAAGGTGACATGAACTCTTGTTGCCTTTGTTAACAATGCCAACAGTCTTTTTGGGACGTGACCTTATTTCAAGATGTAAAAGAGCATCTGTCATTAGTCTCACCTTGGTCTGTGTGCATCACAGAGCAGGCATTCCTCCTCTAATCATCTGTGGACCAATATCCTGCAATTAGTTCAGTTTCCACACTGTGCCCCCAGGTCCTGCTTCAGCCTGGGAAATGGGATCCAGTCCCCTCCTAAGCCTTGGCTTTGGAGCTGTGGAGCACGTCACACACTCACAGTGCTGCCTGCCAGCCCATGATGTGGTTGTTATCTCATGTTTGCATGGGAACCACATGTTGTCAGTGTAGTTGGCCCAAACCTGGTTGAAGGATTGGCTGACGGTTTCAGCGTCCTCATTAAGTGTAATGTTCATAGTCCTCAGTCCAAAAGATGGAAAATTCATCTCATTTGAAGTATTTTTTATTGTATTTTACTATAAATGCAAAGACTTTTCCATCCAAACGGGCACAGAAATAGACGCAGACATGATATTCACTCTGAGGAAGAGCCTGAAGAGAATTTCATGTCTAAACAAGGTCAGACAGAGTTAAACTCTGCATTACCTTTTGTCACTAACTGGATTTAGATTATAGAGCTTCACATGATATACACACTGTAACACGGTGGACACATGTACGACGAGCCATTATCACGGATGCACCAGAGGGTCCCTGTTTATTCCATCACCCAGTTAAGATGGCAAGAATAGTGCTCTTCAGAATGTGCTTTTAATTGGTTTATAAATTCTGCCTATTAAACGGTGGCATTCCCCTTCAGGAGTCACCTTCACTAATCTGCTTCAACCCTAAGTGGAATCAAAAAGGTCGGTGTCATAGAGTTTAAAGCTGTGGCAGGAGAAGGGTGCAGACGGCAGCCATGTGTGTCTATCTGATTGCACATATGCAGTGTGTGTATGTCTGCACTGAACTGCCCTGTAGCCTGCTAGATCGTGTGAATACAGGAAGGCAATTGGATTAGCAGATTACCGCAAGATTTGCCCTATGACCTCTGGAAGGCACTCCGACCGCAGTGCATGTGGTCGACTGACATTGGTACAGGCTGGTTCTTCCTCCCACGCATACAGTGTACAGTTCATACGGTGTGCATGCGTGCGTGGCCGAGCACATACACCACACACACACACACACACACACACACACTAACCTTATCCTGTCTGCAAGGGCATAGATAATCTGGACACTATAAGTTAATGTTCCTGCTTCTGGAGGATTACAAGTATGAAGGAGATTAGCTACAATACTACAACAATAAGAAGGGTTAAACCAAGTAGCCTCCAGTGCTAACTCTGTGCACTTCTCTTTGACCATGTGGTGGTATTAGGATATATAAATGGATCCTCTCTTCTGCTTAGCTTGGTTCGAGGTGCAGGTGTTGATTGATTTTTGTTGTAAGCAGTGATGAAAATGCTTGAATAAGAATTGATACATAAATAAAATACATTCACATATAGTGGGTTTTGATTTAGGTAATGTCTGAAAAAAAAAAGTCAAAATCTCTCAGTTGTGTTTCTAACTGTATGTGCGGCATGTCTTGTTTCCCTGTGAGCAGAAATGAACTTGATAGCGAATTGGCAGCTGCAGCATTGACAGGCTAAAACTGCTGGCCTGCAGAACTCCATTGTTGTAGATTACAATGATGGAATTTGAAATATCTGGTGTATTAATCTCTCTGTGTTCATCTATTTGGTTAGTGGGTATTCTATTGGCTTAGACATTAACTTAAAAACAACTTCCTAGATTTCATGTAATTAAATTTGTCATCACACACTC
The DNA here is from genome assembly GCF_003711565.1 of Takifugu flavidus. Lineage (NCBI taxonomy): Eukaryota > Metazoa > Chordata > Actinopteri > Tetraodontiformes > Tetraodontidae > Takifugu > Takifugu flavidus. The sequence goes on from NC_079521.1 coordinate 6,892,104, forward strand.
ATTACAGCTGACCCTCTACATGGCCTTTAAATCAGAAAATAGCGTCTGCTTTTAAAATAAGTTCCAATCTCCCTTATAATCTTCTCACGACAACATAGAAGGACTGGTGGTTTGGAAGCACTGGGCTGGGTCATGCATGGCTACCTGTGGTTTGAAGCTAACCTTCCCAGGAGAATAAAGCCACCTTGTTTGGCTCCAGCAGCTATGAAGTGTAGACACATTTACTCCGAGTTGGAGACTTTTGCCGGTGGCCTCGTTATACCTGATGACCCTCAGCTCACCCGTGCCCATGTTGATTTCCTACGTCTTGTGGCTGACTGACAAATAGAAGACTATTTGCACATGTTCCTGCTGGTGCTTCTGAACGTGTAACACGTCTGACACGTCCAGCTATTCCAGTAGCTGTTCTCCAAACAAGCAGCAAATATGTAGCACTACTGTTGCCAAAAGCCTTTGATCCAAATTACTTCCTCTCACACTCCCTGGCTTTAATTATGTGTTAAAGGACATAAAAAAGGTTGGCCTATTTGTAATGGGAAATCATATTTCCACTGAAAGCTCTTAGGACGTAACCATTGATTTATAAGAGGAATGTCATAATTATTTTTCTCCACCAGGCCGAGGATCGGGTGTCAGCTAATAGCTGTTGGGTTGAAAGCACTAATTAGGTTTTGTAGTCGACTGACAACAGCACAGAAAGAGAAGGTGCCACAATAAATAAGTTCTCACCGTGTAACTCTAAGCCTGTAATTTGAGTCAATGCTCCGGTATTAGGTTGTGGGAATTATAAACATCTCAACATAATGCAGATAAGTAATTGTGAGGCTGTCGCAGTATGGCGGTGCTCTGACATGTATGATTACTGGAATAAGCTGGTGAAGAAGCTCATTGTTGGCTGTTGTGTGAAACTGAAAACATGATTTTGTTTTATTTTTACATGTCCAGGGCCTCTGCGACAAAAACAACAAACACATTAGTTAAGAATCAACAGAAAAAATGTGACACTTCTGCATTTACGTGACATTTCAACATTACACTTCTACTGACATTTTACAGGAATTAACGTTACATAAAAGATGGATTGTTTATTCTTATCCAGACATGACACAGACTGCTAGCTAGCTGGGAGACAAATTTTATTTTTCTTCTTGCCCGAGTTATAGAGCAATAAAATGATACGGACATGGATTAAGTCCAGCATGAGCAAACAAACAAAAGGTCATGGATGATCTCCAATGAGTCCAATAAATTCTCCAACACTTTGTTTTAGATTTGAACATGACAATAGGAAAGAAGTCACATGACTTGTGTCTAGTCAATCGGTGTACATTTAAACTCACACATTCAACTAACATAATGCCTGGCAACAAGGTGATGTTCACCCCCCCCCCCCCCCCCCCACACACACACACACACACACACAAACACATTAACACATATTATAACTGCTTATCCTGGGAAACGAAAATGAAGCTATTGGGTCTTAAAAGGAATGAAGAGGGTATTTTTCCATTTGATTTTATTCTCCAATCTTTGTTTTTATGAATCTGGCCAGACGACTAGTGTGTTTATTGCTGTGCAGGTGTTACACACGATGTGTCATGTGTTTAATATTTGGCCTTTTTCACAGGAGGAACTACTCAACAATTTCTGGAACTATTTGCCAGAGGAAACACTTCCTGGGTTCTTCACCCAGCAGAAACATGAAAGAGAGTACTTACAGGAATGTTGTATTTGGGGGCTAATTTAGGCGTTGCTTCCAACTTTTAAACCATTACAACTGGAACTACCAGTGGTTTTACTGAAGGTGTACAGCTATTGGCTATATGAAACCCCCTTTTTTAGATATTCAGTGCAGAATATTACAATTACAGGAGGAATAAAACCTTTCAGTTATTTAAATAATTTTGTGACGTACTACTTTGTGGTGTGTTGTGGGATTAGGGCAATGTGCCGAAGGGTACATTAAAGTGGGTCTGCATACAAAATAAACACAGAGTTGAAGAGGAAGCGATGACGTTGGCCGTGAACATCTGCATGATGAGTTCATCCATGGATGACACTTCCTGATCCTTCTTGGATGAAAGGCTGAGACTGCCCAAGCAGCAAAAGCAGAACCAAACTAATCAAGGATCTCAAAGTGCAAAATGTATAAATATTTAGTTTCAATAATCAATCACTTTTATTCTGAAATGTAAGTTTTATATTGAAGGCATAAAGTAAAAAATCAAGTGAAGATTTTCTCAGCGCTTGCAATCGGCTCTGCTTTGACCTGTTGTACATGTGTGTCTACATTTTTTGTTTATTAGCCTTTATCCACACTGCTTCATGTGTTATCCAACTATATAAAGGCTATATAAATAAAGCTGATTTTCACCATGTTGTTAATGTTGTGCATAACTGTAGATGAATCTTGGCCCATTTAAGGGGTATCGTTGACTTTAGACACTGTGTTTTGACCCCGGTAACTGTCATTTCCTGGTCGTTGGCAGCAATACCCCTAGCTTTCAAACCCAGCACAAGGGTTAAGTGTTTGGTGAAATTTGTTCCCAATAGTCTCATCACCCTTGGAATTCACAGATGTTTGCATGCGGCAGTTTATAACAGTAGAAGATACTTTGTAACAGAGAAGCTAATTAATAGAATTACGATTGGCGACGGGCAACGTATGACTCAGAGGGACAACTGAGCCAGACCAACACAAATCACGACTTTTCCCTTGAGATAATGTATGTAAATAGCAAAGACTGTAAATGAATTCTTCAAGAATTTTGAGATGTGAGATTTAGAAGTTTGGACAGGTGACCATGCACACCTTCCCACACATGGTTCCTCCTGGTTTCACCCAATCCCGTCATTCATTAGTTCACACAGGGTAGGGCAGACATGAGGTCACAGTAATTCTTTGAAGATGTGAACACACAGACGGTGTATTAGAGCATCTGACTGGGACCGAGAGAATACTTATTAACCCAGTCAATGAGTGCTGCTTTTGTGTCTCTCCTCACCTTCCTGGCACACAGGATGAAGATACTGTGTGTGTGAAAGGCCACATGGGTCAAAGACATTCCCGTAACAGGTTGAAGAATGTTTCTCTGACACCGTGAACACACATCCCTGCACTGCAGATTGATCAAATATGACCACTGATCTCAAACAATTTGTGAAACTTGGCACAATTGGTTGAGTTTCTGAGAAGATATACACAACTGTAAGCACTTGCTTACCACGAGCACACGCACAGAGACACACACACTCCATGGTTGGTTGCTGAGTCAGTGTGAGGTTGCTGGTGGATGAAATTAGGGGAGTACCTTTCATTTCCTCCCCCAGGTTTTCCTGATCTGCCTACAGCAGTGAGCGTGCCTCCCACTTGGCTGTTTCAGCACGTCAATGCAGTGACTCAGAGCTAAGAGAGCAAACAGGAAGGATGTAAACTAAAGTTAAACACACACACACACACACACACACACACACACACACACACACACACAGAAACACATTCAGAAAATGGTGCCTAAAAGTGGGCACCTAACAGAAGTAAAAACAAACGAATCGTGCAAGAATTGTGCACGAACACAGAGATGCCCTCAAACCAACTGTCAAAGTTGGATGGGAAGAGTTCAAATGTGGCTGTGTGTGATGGCTGGTGAGACAGAGACGTGCAAGGTGGATGGATGGAGAAAGAGGATGAGGATAAGAAAGACAGACAAAGAAGATGAGGCACCAACGGTGATTTGGGCGAGTCGGCCAGTTGCCGTCACTCACTTTCATCCTCACCTGGTAACTTCGCTGTCACCTCATGCCATCACCTTGTCACCCTATGTCCGCGGCACCCCATCACCTCTCCCCTTAGCAACCGGGCCTGTCAGTCGGTTGTCATGTGGCCAGGTTCACCTCTGACCTTTTGTTTCTTTAATACACGCCACAGAGAAAAGAGCTGAGGCACAGGAGGGAGGGCAGTTGTGTCCGGACATGCCTATCTGCCGAGATCACAGGCCGCCATAAATGCTACAGGGGCTGCAGATTTATGACAGCGTGTAATATTGTGTGCACAACACCCCCTCCCCCCTGGCCACAAAAATGACATCACTACTAAGTTCCAGTTTGTACGCATGCTTGCGTGGGTGTTTGAAGATGTGTGCTGGTTATAAGTTACACTGACAGAAACATGACTCAGATTTTGTGAGACAAACACTGAGAATATTTTTTTTAAGTGCTAATGAACGTACGACAGACATAATGACACAAGAGAAAAACACTCTTGAATGTTAATGTGGCTGAGGTGAACAAGGAGCGCAAAGTCTTGTGGAAATTGTGGTCACGGTGGTTGTTTTATAGTTGCACTGGGCCGTGTCATATATGACAGCAGAGGACTGTGAAGCTCAATGCTACTGAAAACAAGTATTTAAAACACGGAGATATGAGTCCCCATACTGTTAAAATAATGATCTCTACATGGTGTAAATGACTGGACACAAGTTTTGAAACTCATTTATGTTTTTTCCTTCTTCTGCTGAAGAAAAAACATGTAAAAACGGACTATATTACGTTATGAGTCATGGATTTTGCGATCAGCAGATATTTTCCGAGGCAGACGGTCTAATCACGGAAGGAGACGACTGAGCCATTTGAGAGAGGAGCCAGCCTGGGTGCATTTAGTCAACAATATAGAACATTTAGCCACGAGGGCTGCCATCCAAGGAATGCATCACGAAAAACAGAGCACGGCGAGCCGCACATGTCCAATCAGACGCCACGGAACATTACCCATAATCCTCTCGACAAATACATGCATCTGGTACCATAACAACGCAAGGAAAGGAGAGTGTGGGACGCATCCGTAGAAACACAGCATAATTACAAAGAGAGCCAGGCCTGACTAAGTTTAGAAGACCCAGTAAGCAACCCCCCCCCCCTCTCAACTCCCCTCTTCACATGCTCCCACACTGATATTTAACAAAACATTAATCTTCTTGCCAGTGGCTCCAAAGAATACTGGTGATGTAGCTTCAGCACAGAGGCTGGGGTAATAGTAATTCCATTGTTCTGTCCTTTTATTTATGCCTTGGCTCCACCAGGCAGATGAGGTAAGTCTCTTTTTTCATGTTATTATTCAGAAGTGGTGATACATAAAGCCAGATTACACAAATGTCTCTCTGTTTCACACTGCTGCCACCTCACACCTCCCTCGCCAATGCTTAATGCGACCCCCCCTCCACACACACACACACACTCATCTCTCCCTACCATCACCCCGTTCCTCACCCCACTCCCCCTTTTGCCCATCCCACCACTGGCTTTCAATAGCACATTTCCCCTTTCTCCCCCTCTTTTCTAAATCACCCTCAACATTTGCATGTGAATCGCTTGTATATCTTCTTTTATATGATGCACCGACAACACTGGCTTTCAAAAAGAGAGAGAGAGAGAGAGGAGGGGAACTACCACAGCCCCTCCACCCCCTCCTGCCACCACATCATTTCTAACAAACACATCAGTACCTCCCACCCAAAAAAATGCTTTAACTCCTCTCTCAGGACTGGCATAGCAGCAGTTTCATTAAAAAATAGGGGAACACTGCAGGTTTTATGATATGGAGACAAGTTCTTTTGTGCTCTCCAGAGACAACCTCTGTGTCTGTCCCTGTTACTGGGGCGATAATCCTGCTGGAATTTCTCCTAAGCACTTTTACTGACATTTTCAATTATCACCATGCCAGGGCCCAGTAAATGGCATTTAAGGGGCCCCGTCATCTGAATGTTCAATCATATTTGTGAATCAGAGTTCGGATTAGCATTACAGTTTATACAAGAGTGAGAAGATAGGTCAAAGACCCTTTAAAGAAATAAAGAACACACACGTCATCGTGTACAAGCACACTCATAAATGCACATACAAGCAGAGGAACAGACACAGACACGCACACATGCTGACTGGCTCCGTGAACCATGCCTGCCTTGTAATTTACGACGTCAGCATGGTCCGTCCCCTTTTCAGAGAGCACATGGTCCAGACTCTGAAAACCAAACAGACACGCTGACCTCCCCAATGTACGGTGCACAGGGTCAGACTTGTTTTCTCTTCACCTCTGACTAGATCCATTTACACAGACTCAAGCAGCACTCCACACATGTGGCTAGGGTTTCATTATTCCATACATCCCTGTAATAATTTAGTATCACAGAGGAAGGTTCTTCCTCCTCTCTCCGCCCCCATGTTTTGTTTTAGTAGAATGGATAGATTCATAGTTTAGTGTCCTTGAAACAGCTTGTTTCAGATCCGATCCCTCAGATGGCTCTTTTGTGGAACTGAGTTATAGAAGCGATATTGTCTTTTTGTTTTTGTTTTTCAGACTTTTGCTGTTAATTGACCCGCAAACTGATAGTAAAGGGGGAAAGCTTCACTGATATGGCATTTTGCTGTGTGATCCTGATCAACATGACAAACACACGACACGCTCGACCTTCTGCAAACAATCCCAGAACAGCTGTTTACATGCCTCTGCCCTCCCTCTCCTCCCCACAAAGCTGACATCATCCTGAGGATCCTGTCTCGCCTTGGGACTGGCGCTGTTATGACAAGTTTAATTGAGGGTTGTCAAGCCATAACATTTCTGTAAATATTAGACAAGCCTAGAGCTTTAATAAGAAGGAAATGGTCTGACTATATCAGAAGAACAATGTGTCTCTTTGTGAGGAAGGTTTCCAAGAAACAGTCCGATATGCATTTTTTTGCCTCGTTATTAAATTGTATCTGTGTTACATGCACATGGAAAACTCTACAAGTAAGCAGCACCAATGAGGAACAGCTAAAATCCTCTCCAGGAGGTGGAGGTGTCAGTTTTTCACATTATTCCTGTGGTACCCTAATAAAACCACATCTATCTGTTTCCTCCTCATTGATCCAGGCGATGACGACATTGACTGTCGATGTTCATGTTATTCTAAAACCTTTTGCTGTTTTTAAAGAGCACCTGGTGCAATGCATGCTGAAGCTTATTTTGGGTTTCAGGGGGTGTTGATGGGGAGGTATGGGGAGTCTAGAGGGGAAAACCACCCTTTGAGTCATTAGTGAGGGCCTGAGCGATTTATGTGCTCGTGTGTTGTGTGTGTGTGTGAGACCTCCATTGTGCTTATGGAGAGTGTTCCAGTAAGTGACATGGAGCCTTACTCACCTGGGGAAGAGGCGGAAAAGGCAGGGTGAGTCAATATGCGTCATCAGTCATGGCTGGCCAGCCAGGGACACCAGCATAACATGCCCATAGCAATATGGAACTTTGAATGCAAAGTAGGGATGTCAATTTTTATGCAAAAAAGGGCATTGTTGGAATTTTGTGGTCAGTAATTTATGATTCCTCTCAGGAGTTTAAGAGGACCACTCCGACAGAAACATTTTTGAACTCATCGTGGACTTTGCCGCTACTTTGCTTTATGTGAATACAAATTGAGTGTCCTGAACTTTGGACAACACAAACTCATTTGAACATTAACTGTGTTTTTATTTTTATTTTTTTAAATGATGTTTTATATGGGCACTGCGTGACTTATTAATCGTCTTGGGTCAAATCAAATAATCCTTATTTTGGGATATTGTTATCCTGGGCCACATACTGCGTATAGAAACATATGGTGAGCTGTAATTCCCTCTAATGAATATTTTACTTGCCTGCTTGGCTAAGAAGTCATCTTTAATAAGATTATGCTGGATGTAGAATTTAGCTCTTGGAAATATGGAAACTGTCAGTAAAGTAAGAATGTCAATGCCACAGATTTATGAACTGTACCATCTCTGTGTTCTCTAACTCATCGTCGAGCAGGTCAGACGAACACTTCCCCCGTTCCCAGCCATAAACACACACACCGTTCTTTACAGGACTGAAAATCTTTGTTTTTACACACGTCACATTTTAAATTAAGAAAAAAGGTTGTTCCTTTACCATAACAAGGTACATCAGTATTTTGCTTAGATGTTGGGGAGGTAACCCTGCTCAGTACTTAAGCAGCCTTATTTATTTTAGAAGAGTTGATATTTTTGGAAACGTCACTTTGGTTGTGCTTTATTGTGCATTTAGCTCTGCCTGTTTTCAAAACTAACTCTTCACAGATTTTTACAAAAAAGACCCTTTTGTGTGATCACAACAACAATTGATGTAACTCCCACATATCTTCCAATTTGGTCCAGCAGATTTTGTTTGCGTTTTTTGTGCTCAGAACGTGGCATTGCCGGTGAGCCGGCCAACGAAAGTGCTGAGGGCAAAGAGCCAGCAGGGACAGAAACTATTACAACAGGGAGGTTGAGGATGAACATTGTACACTGCTGGTCATGGTGCCTCTGGGCTGAGACACAGGGCATCATGACCTGGATCTGAAGCACAGTTAAATCCAAAACTTTGATTTCTCACCCATAACAAGGCAGGAAATACTTTTATTGTGTTTAATGTGTGGGACTTTATTAAATTTGGCTGGGGGAGAAAAAAATCAGAATGGATGGTGAAAATTAGAACAAGGCAGACCGTCCCAGGGTGTAACAAGATCGCGGCTGAGAGAGAAAACACTTGGAGATAAATTGGGCTTTGGTCGGCCTCCAGCTCAGCTAGAGCCTTGTTCTGACTGACATCCATGAAAATCATAACAGAAATGACAGACCAACCCTCCCCACCACCCACCCAGACAGTCAGCCTGCCAGCCAGTTGGCCTGCCAGTCCGACTCACACAACAAGCTGCCCCACCCGTGGTTCCACCCTTGTGCCTCTGTGCACAGACAGACTGGGACAAATTGGGACAATCCCCCCCTCCATTTTCACCCACTCCTCCTCACCACTACGTGCTCCAGCAGCCTCCGCTCAGGGGGCTAATTCCACCTTCAAATCACCATTTGTACTTATTATGCTGACATAATTAATCCCCTGTTGTGATCAGCGGGGGCATGAGGGCCTCTCCGCTCCATTGGCCTAGCCCTAGTATGACACAGTCAACCCCCACAAACTCCTGCTTCTCATAAAGATCTTTTCCTCACACCCTCCTATGCCCATCTTGTCTGGTCTGAGAGGTCTTCTGTCTGTTTTGATATAATCTCCACATATCTGTTTGTGTTATTGTTGTTGTCCCGTAGGAGCCAAAGAAATGCTAATGGTGCTCAGATGGGTCAAACAGTCAAAGCAGGTCCTGTTTACGAACGTGTTGGAACAAAGTGCTTGGATTGTTGTTCCAGTTTAAAATGAGCACACTTGTTAAACCACCAATGTGAGATAGTTACAGCATATTTGTCTGATCTTTGTTCTGTTTGTTCTGCATGACATCAGTCTTCTCTCAACATTCCAAAAGCCTCACTATTCTGGGCCCATGTTCATAGTCACTGCATTGGGCAGAGAGCGGTAGGGTCCTAACGTCTCCTGCTTCTAAACCAGGTTTGAAGATAAAATCAAAGCTAAGGGCACAAAAGCCGCAGGAGGGGAGAGGGAGTAGGGAGGCATCAAGACACACCAGCTGGATTAATAAATCCAACCAGTGACTGTGTCCACATCTTAAAGTGTTGGGCAGATTAAAACACAAGTGTCTCAAGTCGTGAAACATATGTCAGCAAGGCTGAGCAAACACGGTCAGAATAACAACCCAGGAGTCGAGCGCTGCTGTTGGTCCCAAACGACTGCTTAGCGACTCCAACTGCTGCTTCCTAGAAATCACAATTCCCAGCTGCTGAACTTTGAGTCCCTGCTATCTTTGTGAGCCCAAAGCTCTGAGAAATCACTGTCAGGTTCATTTTTCGATTTGTTTTTCTCTGAGTAATGAGTGAAAGAATAGATGAATAACTGATTCCGGGAAATTGAATTTTGCTATTTCAGCCCAAAAATATTTTGTATGAGAGCAACACAAAGAAGCGAAAACTGTCCCAAGTCTTAAATGTGCTAATCTACGTCACGATACGAGCACAACTTAACATGGCGATACACTGACGATGCGCCACGAGCAATATTTTAATTGCAACTTTGTGAAATTTCAAAGACAGAACACCATCAGCGTCATCAGTTGGCACCAAATCAAACTCCTGCACCTGCTCGCTGGGTTGTTGTGGCCAGAGAGGAAAATGTACAGTCAACAACTCTTCATGTACCACTGGAGGAATTTGTTGCAAATACCAAGAAACACATAAAAGGGAGAAAGTTTGTGAAGCCTCTTGTGTTTTATCACTCTGAGGCTTCATATCATCAATGTCAATTTCTTGGAACTTTTACACTCGACACCCCTTCCCCCACTCATCCCCTCAAACCCTCCCCCACCCCCATCTTTACATAAAAGTTCAGGCTGCATATTAAAAGGAGCTAAAATATTCACACTGTCAAAGGTGGTCAAAGGCTTCTGCGTTCACACAGGAGCTGACAAAGAGGAGGCACCCAGTGCTTGGCCGAAAGGGAACTGTTGAAATAAATCAGCACATACAAAGACACTGAGAGATAATGGGGCTGGATCTGGGCCTGATCCAGAAACAGAAACACACTGTGCACCAGAGAGTACACACACACACACACAAACACACACACACACACACTCACACACACGCACACACACACACACACACACACACACACACACACACACACAGCGCTCTGCTGGGAACAAAGTCTGAACATAGATTAATATTTATTTTTTGGAGCACACATTGTTCAGGACATACAGTATCAGAAGACAAAAAAAACATCATAACTTCCCTCCTCCTGTGTGCAACCTTGCCGTGAATCCCAGGCCTGAAATCAAACAAATACAAACGCGCGCACACACACACGCACAAAGGACCGCAGATGGTCTCTCGTGGGGGAGTGCAAGAAGGGAACCAGGTCTCTCAGAAACATCTGTTGAAACCTTCTGCAAAGGTGATAGTGTGTAGTAATGTGTCAGATCTGGGCATCTGCCTTTCACTGCTGTTCAACGAAAGGGCAACATAATCGGTGGATTGTATTTGGTTATGGAGCCCAAATGTTTTCAACTCAGCAGGCCGGCCCCACACTCACTGGGCCCATCTAATATATTTAATGTGTGAAACATGATACCGTTACCTGGAAGATTGGATGAATCTCTGGAAAATGCAACAATGCCTTCTCTTCAATCTTTGGCCCCACTCTTAGCTGACGTATCTTCAGAGGTCGACTTGTGTTGTTTTGCTGGCTCCAAGAATATAAAAATGGCAGAAGAAATATGAATAATACACACTTGGCCTTGAGCTTGAGCACTGGCTGTTCACCTTGCTGGGATAAGTGACAGAGCCAGGCTCCGCATTCACGCAGTTTTTTATTTGCCCCTATATCAACAGAGAGAGGAAACCGAGGCCTCCCTGAACTAATTTCACTCATGAACACTCAGTCATTTGTTGAGCACCACACAGCAGGCCCTGCTGTCGGAGGCCCGAGGATTAGGGCTCAATATTTGTAAACCTCAGTTGGCTTCAGTGCGGAAATGGGGAGTGGAGGAGAAAAAAAACTGGGAAGCCTTGGCAAAGCAAAGTGTGAAAAACTATCAAATTGTCAGCCATGACAGAAACAGTTACACACACTGGCTTCTGGCTGACACAGAAACAATGCACAGTTAAAACTGCCAAACACTATGGCCTTGTTTGCTTGAACGTGGGTGGGTGTGAATTTATGGGTTATTGGGTGCAGCAAAAACCAAATATATGCACTTAATAAATTTATGTAGCATTTATGACATAACAAACTTGCTTTTTACTTTGATGAATGCTTACTTGCTTCCCTGACTAATAAGCTCTATGCTTAGAGCTATTTACATGAAGGCCCTTAAACTCGACCCTCCTCTTTTAACCTGTTCCAGGAATATTCTCCTATCACGCACACTGCCCGGCTGCCCTACAACACACTCAAAAACTCCTAAAAATTCCAAAACCTAATTTCCAGCTGTGACACACAACACAGAACTTTTTAAGTCCTCGACTTTGACCTTTGTCTGAAAAGCCCCCTTCAGCCCGAGGCCCCAGCAGTAAATTCATACAGCTATGAAATTTATGTGCCAGAGAGCCTATCAAGTTGTTCATTATGAGCAAGAAAATGAGTTTTAAATCCTTTTTTAAGGCAAATTATGTAAAGATAGACATTAATATCAACTGCGCTCTGCCTGACATCCTGAAACTTGTGAATTAAAGGAAATACGGTGTCATTCTAACACATCTGTCTTCAATAAGATCTGCACAGCCTAAATGCTTTAACCTTCAGCACCTATAAAATGCACACATATGCACATGCAAGGAGACATCCTGAAAGACTTCATTAATACACTGAACTTTTCAGCACTGACAGGACAACATAAGTTCAGTCGTCCTCAGTGTTCCAATGCTCGGCCTCTGATTGATGGTTCACGTAGTGAGAAGGAGGCAGAAGTACGTTGTCGCTGTAAAGGCGACGCGAGGCGTAGCTTGCTGGATAATTGAACAGGCACTGAACCATAGCGTCATCGTGGAGGTCGACTCTGGCACCATTGACTGTGTGGTGGGCCGCTCTAAGGTGCAGCACTCTATTCAATAAGACCTGTCCTGAATTGTTGGTGCTCGGATCGGGGGAAATATATCGAAGTTCATTTCTATAAAGGAGCTTTTTAAAAAGACGTAACATCTCGGGTTGATTGTCGACTCTGAACCAGGCAGCGTGGGTGAATCCTGCGTGTGGCCCCAAGGATGAGTTCCAGTGAACTCCACAATCGGGAGCAGGTGAGTCTTTGAATTGACCACTTTTGTACCCCTTTAACAGGGGTCTCAAAGTTGAACCTGCCGATAAGGTTAAGATCAAAATGGTCTGTTTGTTTTTTCTGCTATTTTGCAAGAAACAAGTCAACCCTTAAACCTGTACCTCTTAAAATGCTGACTTTTAAAGACCACTTTAATTTTAAGCCATATTTATATGAATACAGTAAAAGGCTATGTCATTTTAAACAGATTATTTCGACTTTAAAGCAGGAAGGTGTGTTTAAAAGGCTTTAATTCAGCTGTTTTGTATGTGAATGTGGGTGTGGTACAAGATCTAATAAACACTTGACTGGTTGGATGCTGCACCGACTTCAGGGATCGTTTTAAGTGAAACATTTAGTCCCAGTGACCCATGAGTCAGTGCACACACACACACACACACACACATACACACACCAACTTTCACACGTCCCCACACATAAGCATACATGAACATAAACAAAGTCTCTTTTTTCTGTGTGAAACACACTCCACTCCTTCTTAGATGGCCTTCTAAAGCACAATAGGCCTGCTGTGCTGACAACTCAACTGGAAGAGAGCTTAACCTTTCACCCCTGAGGTCATCTCATTAACACAAACACCCGGGATGCAAATGATCAACATATGAATAATATGATACACATGTTTTATGGATGATTGATCCACTAAAAACACACTTTTTGATTTTTTTTTTTTTTAATTCCGGTCACAAATATGGTTTTGTTTTAAAAATAGGGGATAAAAATAGAGATCTTTTTTTTTTTCCTGACATGGTTAGGGATGAATATCAGCCACTGTCTTGTGGTTCATGATTAATATTTTTGCACTGCCTCAGCAGCTCAGGGGTTGCACAGCAGTTACAGAACCTCATAATTTGAAGAGCCTTAAGTGTTGGTATAATGTAATGTCAAGAGTGAGGGGGAAGGCGGTCCTAATGTTTGGTTGCATGTAATTGGGCAAAAGTGTCAGGGGCAGGTGTGCAGCCATTGTTCACTTTGATGGGATTATTTGCACCTCTCAGGGCTAAAAGAACAGGTACCATCAAAAGGCAGCAACCTGAATTTACAAGGGCTGGATTTAGGTTTTCTTTCTTTTTTCCTCCATCCAGGTTCTGTAATTACAGCTGCTCTGTAATTAGGGGCAGAGACTTCAGGACCAAGGCAACTACTATGAGTTGGCATCATGAGTTTGGGGTGCAGCGATCACTTTGGCTCTGAAACAAATGATTTTTTTTTTTACAAGTCAGATAATTTTATGAAATTATGATGGTTGAGGCTTATTAGATATTTAAATGGTCAATCATTTTCACCAATTCCTCTGATAGCCTTTTAAACATGCCCTGTAAGATGGAGCATCAGAAAAGGATCAAAAAGAATGATTAGATTTACCATAAATGGGTTCAAACAGTTAACAAATCACAAACCAGGAGGTCACTTTGAAGCCAGGATGATGAAGGAAAACTACAGATTCAGCAGTGTTTCAACATTTCTCTGTTTTTACTCTGTCCCCACAGAGCAGCAGCCCTGTAAGAAGAGATGCCACAGTGAGTGAAAACTCATGAGAAACTTTACCCAGATGACACCTGCAGAAAGAGGGAAACCCCAAACACGTATCCGAGCCAGGTGAGATGAGAGTGTTGAGGCAGAGGTGACAGATTGTGGAGCAGAGATTTCACATCATTTACACGTTCCAGAAATAAATAACACAATAGAAACCTTCATTTGCCAGCAATGGTCGTCTTTCTGCTTTTGCTGTAATTATATGAACTTGTGCTTGATAAATGCAGTTTCATAATTAACCTTTAGAAGCTTGGGCCTGAACATTGGTGTGCATTAGAAGGAAAAAATGAATGTTACTCAACTTCTTCACATTGCTCTTGACACGTCTGAATGTGAGAATTTACTTTCAAGCAAATTTCCATTGAATTACAGTTGTCATCCATCCACTTAATGAGCTGAACTAAATAAATAAATAAAGTCGACAGCGCTATCGTGGTGGGTCGGTGGGTTCTCCGTAGCTGCTCCCAGCAGCTCGTCTGTGTGGACTCTCACGTTCGTGCCATCACCTAAGAAATGTTCATGGCAAAAAGGAACATATGCTTGAGTCAGATGCCTTTACTGCTGACCTTCCCTGCCAAAGTGCTCTCCAGCTAAGCTGCAAGGATTTGCAGCAACTCAACATTTACACCATATGGATGTTTATCACACAGTAATGATGTCTCGATCTCTCGCTCGCTCCTCTAACTAGAGATGATCTAAGCAACCAAGCAGTCTCTCGTGGAAGCAGGTGATCATTGAGGATTTCATAGACTTCTGCCGAGGAACATGGAGTCATAATTGTAATTCAGATTTATAAACACCAACACCATTCAATAAAGACATGCAAGATGAACAAATTTACTGTTCTAGAGAAAAAAAACAAGCAAACTGCATGTCAATCCATTTCCTTGCCAATTTCTTCAGTGTTAGAAATGGTAAAAATTGGATTAATATTGAAATGGGGGCTTATTGACTGAGGCTAATGCATAAATAGCAGTGAATAATCAATAAAGCAGATTCAGTGCATATTAAACTGGGATGACCTTTTTGTCTTTTGTAAGCCAATGAGTGTTAAAGTCATTACTGCTCAGGGTAATGCATATGTCCTATAGGAAGCATATTACTATGTTATTGATGATGGTTGGTCAAAGTACAGCAGTGGCCTTAATTTGGTTTGTAAATGTATAAACTCATAACCAAGTATGTCCTAAAGTTCCCAGGAAATAGTGGATAATTACACCATTGTGTATTTCCTGTCACTACACTTCAAATTATAATAAATGAGGGTGTTTTCAACTCTTTTCTCCATGGTGATTAAAGTTTACGCTTTCCAAACAGGACAAAGGTGCTAACCATAATTGACTTTTAAAATTTTTTGGGGGGGAAAAAAAAGCCAAACAGAAAACAAGAATTTAGGGAAATAATGTCAGGCTAAATTACAGCTGGGCTTTTCTTTATCAGCCTCTTTGAAAATCTGTCTCAAGGAACTAATTGTAAGGGGGCTGATTTGCAAATGAATGCAATTTCAGTTGAACATATGACTGTTGGGCTGATTCAAGACATCGGAGCAAACGGTTCAGGGACAGAAGAAAGAGAACATCTTAATTTATTAGCAATCTGCAACATTTTTCACTTGGATGCCAGGGCAACTGCTCCGTCCAGACTGAAATTAAATTAGCGCTCTTCTTGAACAGGACACACAAAAGAATCTCCCCCCCAAAAACGAAGGCGAGGTCCTGGTCTGGCACAGTTAGGTCGGCAGGCTGAGGTCTAGAGCCAACTCGGAGCTGAGCTGTAATGCTGTGTGCAAATCAGCTGCTTTTCTCCCATTTCATTTCTCATGCACAGCGTTTGAGCTCCTTTTCATGAATGTAGGGCCCTATCTTCAGCCCTCCCCTCTGAAAGGGCCTTCCCGGTGACGAAGGTGACCTGCCACTGAGAAAAAGGAGGACCTGCCATGAACTGAGTGTCAGCCATTAAATATGATTTCGCCCCTGAATGGCGCACAAACACATTCAACCAGTGAAACTCATTAAGTCTGCATAATCTCTCTTTTCTTAAGCATAACAATGATTTCAGCTGGAAAGTACGATGGTTTTGGGCAACTGAGCCATTGATTTGAGTTGCATTCAAAGTAATAAATCAAGTCCAACTTCACATCCTGAGCCCATTTGCCTAATTCAGTGCCTCTCACCATACTGGTCAATTAGTTTAGAGCAAATATATTCAATACAGAGCGCAATTCACTGACATGGCATAATAAATCCTGCGGCTTGGACACTGTCCCAAATAAGCTTTTGCTGCTATTCAGCTTCTTTCCTACATCTACAAAGGTTCCAAAAAGAGACTCTGGGGATAAATTGTAACATTACCTACCGCATTTGGCATCAGTTTGTCACTGGTTTAAGGCTAAAAATGAGTGTTGTCATTTACTCATCTACATAGTAAATCCATAGCTTAAACTACAAGGGCGACATAGAAGTTGATCCTCCTTAAGCTCGAACAAGGCCACTGGCAACCGGAGGCAAAGAAGTGTGAAGGTGCCAACTCCTGACTGAAGAAGTAAGTTGCCCATTTGATTCCACTCAGAGCTGCCCCTATCTCACTCTAAAGCACATTCCTCTGAAGGTCTGTATTTTTCTTAATTATTATTTTGTCTCCCTCCTGCTTAACAAAGTTTTAGTCCAGCTTTTATTGACTTTGTTTCAAAGTCTGCAGGAGAGAGAGTCAGCATCCCAGTTACATTACTGCCGTGTGTTTTTTGAGAGGTGCGAGCAGCTGGGGGGAAGAGAGAGACTATTTTTACCTGCATTAACTATACTATAATGCATCAGGGCTCAAACTCTGTGACAACTGTGAAGTGTTGCCTGTTTTTGGCCAAAGATGATTTACACAAGACTCAGTAAGAGAGGGCAACGGCTAATATTTTTAATGTCTTTGGTTAGAGGGGCAGCAGACCTCATATTTATTACAGGCACACATTTCCTGCAGGTGCAGAAGAACAAGGAAGACATGGAAAATGATGCGTATTGTTAATAATCACTTTAATTTGTACCCATGTCATGTCAACAGGAAGCATGCATAATCAATTCTCAGTAATGCTGACCAGATTAAGCGTGTTTCCTGGAAGGTGTGCTGGAATAGATCTGGCACAAGATGATCTGTCTGGAGCAGGACTGATGCTCTAACAGTGGAGAAACGTTATGGCCTTCCTATTAGTTTATGGCTTTGACTAGCTTTTGTGGAGATGAGCAGAGGAAGGTTAAACAAATGTTTTAAAAAAATGAGCACAGGGTTTGTTTTTATCAGATCACATGAATAATTTATAGTGACTTCTCACTGTGTTTGAAATTGTGAGCTGATCTTACTACCCTCTCTAATGGTGAAAATTAGAGCATGTGTCTTGGCAAATGTTTGATAGGCTCCAACGTAGAGCTGATGAGAGCAGATGTAATGCACGCTATAGCGCACGGGGTTATATAGATGTGTCTGGGTCTGCAGAGGAACGACAGAAAGCTGAATGAGGTGTCTGTCTCCCAGCCTGACACCCTGTCCGGTCCCGCCGCATACACCTCACAGACTGTGATGAATGCATGCACGCCCCTCTTTGCCCCACATTGTCTGACATTATTAACATAATATAAAAAGTGTCAAACACTCCTCTGTTCTGCTCACTGCTGTGATTTATTCCTGTGACGTGAAAAAGTGAGCGTGCCATTAAAACCACAGGTGTTGCTGGGTCTCATGGCTCGCTGGGCACGCTCACTCGATAATGTGGCTCTTTTACATGGTTCATCCTGAGGCTGCGGCAGCATTATATGCCATTAGCCAAGCCTTGATCTATGGAGAGCTTGCTTCTGTCTGCCTCCAAAGCTACAGACATGCACAGATACAAGCTAACCAGCTGCATGTGCATGCATCCTCATCTAGTCCAAAACACACACACGCACGTGCAAACACACACACACACACGCTCACAAAGAGCTATTGTTTACAGTGGTTCCACCTGTGCTCACACATCAGTCAATGGAGCTAATGTAGGAGATAATGTACTTTAAATGGCAACAGCTCTGATTGATACATGCACTTAGAACAATTACTTGGGTTAAAACTTTGGGAAAAGAAAGAAAAAACTTTGAGCTACTTACCATAAGGTCAGTCGTGGTGGCCCAGGAAAGTGATTTGTTAGTGTTTGTTGAGCGTGTTCCCAAAGCTGTAAAGTGGGACACAGGCAACAAATAAGAACTAATGCTCCTGTTCCTGCGAATGAATACTTAGCACAAGCTGTAAAGAATGTGCTGTGTCGTCCTCTCATGATCAACAAATTATCTGTTGTTCAGCAAAAGCATCAGCCTCCTCCTTTGCTGCAAGGTAATCCATAAAAAAATGGGTATCTTCACTTCACTTCTCAAAAAACAACAGCTACAGGCGAACAATTACATAATACTACAATTGTAAATATTACAAAAAAAAAAAATGTGTGAAACAATGGAGTTGTTTTTCATATAAATTGTTAAATTCTGTGAAAGACATTAAATTTGTTAAATCTATGTCTCATGGGTCGGTTTGGTGAAGGGATAAACATGTTTTTAGGTCTGTGCTAATTCTAATATATTCAGCAAAGGTATGCAAAACATTTTAGAAAAGGAAGAACATTGTTTCTGCAGCAGTTCCCTGATAAATGAAACCAGAGATTATGTGAAAGCCAGGATGGGGAAGTAGTGCTCCTCAACTGTCCTGTCCCTGGGACACACTTGAACAACAGCGTAAGTCAAAAAACAATAAAGTCCATTAAATGATATATGGTGTTTATCCTAAAGCAAATGATTTCATGGCTTTATCCTGAGCAGAGCTCATTTAACATAGTTTTAAATTTGAAAATGTGCAAAACAAGGTCATTTAAATACAAGCCTGTTTTCTCTTTTACCTCATTCATCTCTCTCTCGCTCAGCTTCCTTTCATTCACTCTAAATTCAGCTGCCATGAAAATGAACTATTAATCTGTTTCCCAAAGGAATTCCTGATGCCATGCAGGCCTGACAGCCGCAATACGACGGTTGTTGTGTGGTCAACAAACAATTTTCCTGGGCTTCACTGCCTTTCAAAGGCACTTTTTCATCCGGCCCTGATCATGGGAAAAATGTCGTTGTCAAAGGTTTCTCTGCTTTTATTCTTGCACAAAGATGTCAGATGGAGAGAGTTAGAATTTGCAAACATGTTAATCCACATAAGCATAAACTCAGCCCTTCCTCCACAGTCCTTGAGAGTTCATTCAGCGTGTTGAAAATTTCCTGTGCTTGAGCAACACAAGTGTGCCTTTGACAAAATGCCCTTTAACTGAAGGAAGACAGGAATGTGGAGTTATGCAATTCATGCATGAACACATTTTCACCTGTCAAGACTATTAAAAGATGTTTCTTGCACAGTACTGAAATCGGCAGTTGACTTGAGAAAACTACAGAAGCATTTTGTAATGCTTAAAACCGACACCCTGAGACATAAAGGTTTAGGCCAGATCCATATTGAGTCCATGTCTCCACATCAGCTGGCTCTCCGGCTCTCTGCTGCACTCCCTCGAAAAGACCACCTCTTACCAGGTCATCAGAGGTAAAAGGTGCGCTGCCTCCACGCAGCCCTGCACTGCACACCACTTCCTGTCTGCACCCCCAACGCCCATCACTCCACCTCTCTGGAGGTCTCCAGCCTTTCATCAGCGACCTCTCCTGTCATCACACACATTACAACCTGTCACACTCTGATCTGATTGATGACGAAGCTTTTGATAATAGCATCAGGTACTTGGGTGTCTGCCTTGTCATTAGATGCTATCATATCCTTCTTATTAGAGGTGAGACCCCAAGCAGACAGACGGCTTCCACACTGTGCAGATATGGCTGAAGCTATGTGATCTAACCCACACCCAGCTGAAATAATAAGTTCACGCAGCTCCCTCAGTTCAACTGAACATACCACAGTCAAACAGTAGAAAACTGATATTTGAGTCCCTGTTTCTTAGTCTCCAGTCAAAGTTGTTCAAAAAGAATCAAATTTTTTCAGATTGTAAGTGGAAGACAAAGAGTAGAAAGAAGCAATGTTCTATCACCAAGACGCAGCAGCAGAAGTTATTTAAGCAGTTGTGATTTACATACTAGTGAGTTCCCAACGGTATCTGTGTGTGTGTGTGACTGGGGTTTCCTATGTTTGTGAGGACTATACACAAACAATCGGATGGAAAAAGAATCGAGAATCATGCGAGAACCATGCGAGAATCATCCTCTCTTTGTTATAATTGTTAAATAATTAGAAAAAAATAATCATATCATAGAGGCAGATGATGAATAACTCAGTGTGATGTTTCTATAAGGGGGACTGTACAAGACACATGAAGCAACAGGTCTGTGCCAGAGTAGCACAATAGTGGGGACAGGACACATGGCCATCCAACAAGATATAATGGGTTGGTTGTTATCTGCAGTTTCTCTGAGTGATGTGTGGAGGCTGGGATAAGAACCAAACAGTGGTCACAAAGGCTTGAGTACTGCCAGCGAAAGAATAACTATGTTTGAATTATGGAAAGACGTGAATGGTGCCTTTTCTATACAGATGGCTGAACACATGAGAATCTCAAAGCCTATATAATTGTATTGCTAATAAGGAGTAAAGCCAATTAGGCATTTAAGTGTGCTGTAATTACTAGGATGGGGGGACATGAAGAGAGAAACATAGAAGAGATGGAAAATCAGGCCAAAGGACAAATGAATGCCTCCCCTATTTCTCTCCCACACTGACAAGCATTATTAGACCATCCGTGTGTATACCACCGCTACGTCTCCACCGGGGGAGGAAACATTCACGTATTTTCACTGCCGCTGCTCTGGCTCATTTACTTCTGTGTTGTCCAAGAGGTGATGTCAATGCTGCATAGCAACCGTAGAACAGGGAGACTGTGAGAAATCAGTTAAGATCTTTTTTTCATAATATTTGGACATAATGAAACTTCCGGAATTGTTACTTTATCTCTGTGAGAATTCCACCAAAACCACCACAGCTATAGAATAAACACAGAATAACATCTCCATTTATTTTCAACATTTTGAATGTGCCGTTTTGTTTTGTATTTTCCCTCCTGAGCATTCATCCCAACACGTAAAGCCTATTCATTTTCCCCAGACATCAGAATTTGTAACAAGACTAGACTATTGTATGCCTGGTTTCACTGCTATTCATTCTATGGTAATGATCTGGCTGCAAATTAATCAGTGAGTATATTTGTATTCATCCATGACAAGTAAGCACTCTTCAACTTGTGTGTTTGGAAACACTGACAAGAAAAAAAATTGTATTTCTAAAAAAAAATAAATGGGGGAATTAATGCATAAAGAGGAGAATAGAGTCAGACACATTTGTTATCATTAAAGAGGAGATAAATCAAACTCGACCACCTTTTGCTGCAACATTTTTCTGATACATGCGCTTTTTATTATAACATGTATCAACCTGGTCTTTGAATTAATGTTAAGATCTTTCATTAGGGTGTCTTTGGGTGTCATCTGACACAACATTATGGTTTAATGAAATGCAAAATAAAAGACAAAAAGAGCTTTGTGGTCATCACAAAACACTATTTTTTTTAACATAAACATCAATTTGTATTGGAAAGACTTGGTGTCATTTTTAGTACATGGTAAAAAATCAGTCGGTTCCTCCGTCGATCCTCACTGGCTTGTTTTCCCTCATTTTGGCAGAAAGTGGCGCCGTGTTGTTGGCATGTTGATTGCAGAGAAACAGTGTGGAGCCATTATTGACCAGAGCTCTTTAAAACATTGCTCAGCCAGATCTTTAAATAGATCCACACATTCTGGAATGATACACAAAGGAAATGACTTTAAAATAAGAGTGAAAGACAGAAGGTAAATCCACCTTCATGTGCTGCATTACTGGGGGTGTAGGTGGGCATGGGGGGGTTACCAACAGCATAGACAAGCCATAAAATGCTCCACACAAGATGTCTGTCACAACATTTGTTTGCCAGATTACATTCCTTTCTGTGAGTGGCAGTAAAATGGGTGAAACTCTCCAAGCGGCATTTCTCCAAAAACTGCAGTATGTCTGCAGTTGTCTGTCAGTTTTAGTGTGTTTTACAGCGTGAGTGTGTGTGAGAGCAGACGGAAAAAGGAGTGCGTACATGTACGTTGGCGGCTTTTTTTAGGTCTTGCGTAAACAAATTTCGTTGCACCACCTGGCCCGATGACAATAAAGGTTCAGTCAAATATGGTTAGGGGCTGGATTGTCAACACCAACGTACTTTCTCTGTGTCCTGGAACTTTTTAGACTTCACCGGGCCAGGAGGACAAAGGATGGGGCGCGTCTATGAGCGCTATCAATACATTTAAACAGGGGCATGCATTTCTCATAAAGTATCTCCAAAAGCAGAGCGAGCCAATGGGGGGGGGGGAGTTGGGGGCTTGATCAAGCCAGAAAGGAAACCTCAGTTATGAACCACTGAATGAAAAGGAGAGGAGAGAAAAAAAAGAATTGGGCAAAGGGGGAAAGAAAAAAAAACCCTGAAAGAAAAGGTCATGAGTGGCAGTTGATTTGAGGAGTTTCTGCGACCCCACAAAGGGGCATGACATCATCAGGTATTGAAGAGAGAGAAGAGAGAAGGGGCTCTTTAAAAAGCTTCGCCGCTTCCCGAGGCCGTAATTACATTTGTGCTAAACATGCCCAAGTGCTCCTGTGCTGTTGGGAGAATCATTTTTCTGGGGTGGGGGCTGAAGGGCTGAATTAATCAGCTCTGTTTGCTGTGGGGACTCTTTACAACATAAAATCTTTCTCTCACCAAACGTTCCAAAAACAACACGCTGTCATGTACGCCGCGCCGTGGAGTGGTTGATTCCAAGTCTCTTTGTTTTTTGCTTTGTTCTTAACAACTGTTAATGTAAATGCAACAAGAAAAATCTCACTCTCACCTTAAAAAATATCAGGTTTTACCAGCGCTACACCCCCTCCTCCTCCCCTCCTGTGCAAGCAGCCACAGCTTTAAGTGTATGGCGGAGGATTAGTCTAATGTACGAAGTCTGTGTAAAGATTAGGAACACCTTTAAAAATATATTCCTCTTTAGGTTTATTTTTTATATCAGAGAGAAATGACCTAACCAAGTGGTCAATACAGTAAATCAGCCTTTAGTTCTGCCAGGGCTCTATTCAAGGCCAGTTCCTCCAAAAGTTGCATCTATTCAGTGAGTCCAGTCTCATGTAAAGTTTCAAAATAGGTTCACAATATGAAATATTTCCATTCTGTGTTAACGGGCGCGTCTGTTTTAACACAGCGGACAAGTAAATGATCACGATGGAGCAGATTGACAGAATTAAAATGTGGTTTTGACTACACACGGATGGAGGGAAATAAATCAACTTATACAAGTTGTGCTGATGGTGTAATGCCAGGGTGACAAATTCATCAGCCGTATGATATTTGCAGGCTCGGGGCTTTTCCTGCTGCTGCTGCTGCTGACACGCTACAGTCCAGCGTGATGTGTAATCGCTGCCCTGACAGACACACAGTGGCTGCTCAGCCGCACACTCAGCCCAGCAAATCCAATTAGCTTTCCCACGGTGACACGGCTCCGCTGCCGGGATGACACACTGTAATATGATGGAATTACACACAAATGCTTCTTATTCAGCTGCTAACCTGAGGGACACCCACGCCAAGAATCATACAGCCACACACTAATTGAGTGATGACAGCTTAGTCGGTGGAAACA
The DNA here is from genome assembly GCF_003711565.1 of Takifugu flavidus. Taxonomy (NCBI): domain Eukaryota; kingdom Metazoa; phylum Chordata; class Actinopteri; order Tetraodontiformes; family Tetraodontidae; genus Takifugu; species Takifugu flavidus. The sequence goes on from NC_079521.1 coordinate 6,916,135, forward strand.
TTCGAACAGGGATCATTCTATTAAGCATTGAAATCATCCACATAAAGACCTGTGCTTTTATTCTTATTTTAACATCGAGTTATTGAGTTGAACTAATTAGGTAAGATGATTTATATGTCAAGTTTTACACCTCAAAATAAAACTTTTAAAAGTACACTTTCTGCATGGCTACTTTCCCTAAAGCCATATTAACATTCCCACAGTGAGGGATAGCAATAGCAGCAACTAAGGATTCTTTACTCAATCCTTTTGTATCTCCTAGCCTGGAGCTCTTATCCATTTTCTCCCTGTGGTGATCTATTTTATGGATGTTCCTCCATGATGGCCACATGTTGCCATCGACAGTTTCCTCTCTTTATTTCTCTGAGGACCAGAAACACCTGTCTGCTTTAATCACTAAGTCCTTCCCAGCAGGAATGCCATTGCGGAACGGACACTGAGCTGCTATCCAACATTGACAGAAACAACATGGTATAGATCCAGACTCTGCAACAACAAAGAACAATATCAACAATAGTGATATCAACAAGATGATCCATCTGCTCTTCTGGTAACAAACTTTGTTTGTGGCCTAATGACTCAAGAGCAGCTGGTCGCTTGAGGAATGACTCACTTAATAAATGAATGCCACAGATGGAAATATGTTTTTACGGGTCACTTCCATCATGAGATCATTCATACTCATGCCATGGATGACACAGCTGGGATTTTCCCAGAAACAGAACTGGTCATCAACCAGTCCAAATCTACCAAACACCTCATGCACTTCTTCCAGAACAACAGGATTTCTGGGTTAAAATAGGTTTGGGTAGAATGACTCTTTTGTGTCTCTTTGAAGAATTTCATGAATTTATCTGTAGTGACATCAGCCCAGGAAGCGACTCTGATCACTGTGGGAATTGAGTCTCATTGTAGGACACTCTTTTTGTTCTGCTGGGTAGCAGCCTTGGAAGCTATGAAATAATCTACCAGTAAGGTTAACAAACTACCTCGCTGCCAAAGAAAACAAATAAAGCAGCTCTCTCAGTAAGATGCCCCCATCAATGGAATTTTTCTGAATGCAAATAATGACTAAAGTTTACTCAGTGATGAAACGATCATTTTATCAGTTTTCATGGAAAACAATTTGTCCTTGAAGTGCACAACGCTTGTACCCATGAAAGGACCCATTTACTATTTCCCATGAAACCTCCACCTCCCCTTGATATCAGATAAACACAGGAGATTAATCAATAAGTAACCCTACAGAAACACATGGTGACTTACTGTTATCAGAACTCTCCCAATGTGAAACATGTTCAGTTTTGATTCCAAGGTCCCAACTCACCAAACTGTTTGTCACTAATAAGTCCTGTGATATCTGTGTCAAAGTTCACACATTTGCTTATGGGATGCAATGCGAGCTGCGCCGCAGGGCCATTCCCATTTGGTTAATCAGAAACTTCATTTAATATATAAATCTGAACAAATTGACAATACGATGTGAAACACTTTCTCTAACACATCTATCAACAAATATTCTTTAACATCATTTATTTTTGTGCTGATTGTTTTATAATAAATGTGCTGGAGGTAATGTTTTTTTAATTATTTCCTTTTACCCTCATGGATTGACAAAATCCTATCATTTGAATGGCCATTACCAAATGTGAGCTCTCCATTGATGGAGCTTTCCTTAAATTTCTTTAGATAGATGAGTATCATGATAAGGGTGTAAAGTATGTATTCTTATCATAAATGCGACCCGCTCGCGATCCTGCCTTCATATTACATAATGAATTACCACCACGCATTAAAGTTAAAGCACACAAATATTGAATATGCAGAGATGTGGGGCATCAGGGAGGCTGAGCAATATCCAGCCTTGGGTTTTAAAATGATTTGCATATCTTAGAAAACCTCTCTTTCACATACTAGATATATTTAAGAGGCCTACAGCTGTTGGGCTTGTAGACCTATCTGTGTTTGTCCTGCAAACATGATCCTGGGCTTTTGGCCCAGTCACTCTGGCCACTGGTCACTTCTGCCTCCAAATCTTCTTATAGATTTCCTTTGCTGTGTGGCCTGAAACAGGTCACGAGGTCAGCCTCTTGCATGGCATTCAGGGAGTGATTGTTCTCCAAAGGCCGTTGGGTGTGGAATCTATCATCATTAATGCACCAGTCGGCTCTTGTTAACTGGCTCCCCAAACATTATGAAGAATGAATGGAGATCTTTTGAATTGGCTGCTCCTCAAAGGAGATCAAATTCATCATTTCATCTAATAATTTGGATGCGTAGGAAAATGCCAAAGAGGTCACAAGGTCGGCGACATATAATGAGTTGATCTGATACCTGTCTAAAAAAAGATGCTTTTCATTATGACAACAACTAAGTTAATTAAAAAAAAAAAAAAAAACAGCAAAACTAAGGTTGTTGTATTGAAGTGATTCTTCTAAACTAATTTGCAGCACTCAGCCTCCATCTTTATTGCACTAGTCAAAACCCACCAGCGTGAGGCCCATGTTATTACCAGTTTGAACCATAGCAGCTGTGGATTTGTCTCATTGGCGATTAAGGTGACACGTATGCATCATCTTAAATGTTTACTTCACAACGGTGAACCAGGGTTAGCTGTTGCGACCCAGCTCGAACATTGGTGTCCTCCATCAACCGATTGTGCACTTTTTTCCGCCTCCTGCTATTAAAACTGTCCACATGATATAGGTGAGAGGAACCAGCTGCTGATGTTAGAGTGAGGTCTTTTTCCTCCCGCCCCTGATCCAAAACAAACGTTTCCCCCATTTTATCATTGTTTCAGTTTAACCTTTGACCCCCCACATGGGAACTGAAATAATGAATTCCATATTTCCCTATGGTGGACAGCAAGATTGGCTGTTAGTGACTATCAGTCAAACCCAGCAAAGCTGAATGGCCACATGACTGACCATTGAGTCACAGAGTCCAGCACCAAAGCAAGAAGATAATTAGGGGAGGTATGGGCAAATAAACCACAGATGAGGACCTGGAACAAATATGTAGGTCTATTACCTAATAGCAAAAGGTGATGCAAGGACTGTGATCAAAATTGTATGTTTGCATTGTAATGTGCAGGAAAAGCATGTCATTTTCCCTTGATTTGTCACTTTGTGTGGGCAGAAAGCAGCAGCTGAAAACTGAATTATCAGGACATGTTTACGATACAGAAATGACGCCGAAGGCAGCAAGAAAAGAGTAGAAATGCAGGAAATGGTGGAGGGCAAGACCTGAAGCCGAGTGAGAATGAATCGCAGGTGTATGCAATGTGTCTGAAATGACAACACTTTCATTAGCAGCAAAACTTTCTCAAAGTTGATAAGAACCGTGTGAAAAATCGATGGAGGAGCTCAGTTGTCAGTATGACGATATGCTGACTAACTCTCAGAGGAGCGAAGCAGAGTGGGAAGAGGGTTTTAAGGACGCCCACTGCAGATAAGACACCATTCACATGGGAACAGCAGTAGCACTTTTTGTTTTATTTTAGTTTTTTTTTTTTTTTTTTTACAAAGTCACCAAATCTTTAAAGAGACAGTTGAGAATTTGCCTTCCTCTAGACTGAGACTGGGATGACAGCTCAGGGCAGGACGCCGCGGCCTGTCGACAGTGGGAAAAGGGGAACGGGACGAGTGGAATAATCTCTTCCTAAGCCGCGTCTATTTATCACGGAGGTAATGATAAGAATCAGATTTAGAGGTGAACCCTGAGATGGGTCAGAGCCTCACACAGGCGGTAATGTGATCTGCAGGAGGGCTCTGATAACCTGAAACAATACGGGGGGATGCCTGTCAGATAAATAAAACAAACGGCAGAGAGCTATAAAAGGGGGCCCACGTGGCGTCCGCTTTGCAGAACAAACGCATCATCTTTTAGAACAGGAAGAGAGCGATGGCTTCAGAGAGGAAGAGAGGGATGTTTGAGAAGAGATAAAGAAGCAGGGGAGGTGACTTATTTCAAAAGCAGCTGAGAGAGGCAGACCCCTCCAGGGCGGTGAATGACATAGACATCACTGACGCACAGGGTCAGCGAGGGTTCACATTCCCATATGATGCTCTACAATCAAGGAAAAAGAAGGTCTGAGCTTGCAAATGGCTCATTACATAAAGACTTTGGCTTTCCAAGGCAGTTCTGGATGATCTTGGACAGCAGTTATTCAGCAATCCTACAAGATATCTGTCTCCCGTGTGTGCATGAGAAAGAGGATGAAACCTCAAAATATGTGGGTGTGCTTGAATGGTTACTGCTCCTCTACCTATCACATAGTATAGAAATTAATATATGTTTAGATAAAAGCTTTATAAAATGATCATTTCTACCATTGAGGCAGGTAGTCTGAAAAGTATCATACGAGAGGAACCAAAGATTAGACTGATATATAACATCAATATTTTTACACTTTTTTTGCACTTGCTCTTGTATCAGGATGAAAAGCTGCAGCAGGTCTTAAATTCCGCTGTTGTGTCTGTTCTGGGGCCGCCGGTGGACTGTCCCCAGCAGATTGCCCTCTGCTCAATATGTTGCACGCCGAGGTCAGTCAATGGCCTCAGGGACCATCCAGCACTTCCCCTCTGAGGATCAACAGTGCTTTGACCTTTGGGATTCTTCCCTCTCTGCAGAGTGTGTGAGGTCATGTTTTCCAGACCAAGCGTATGGTCTTGTGTTTTTCTGGGGGGGTTGTGCTGTGCAGCAGACTGTATCAACAGAACTGTAGAGTTATGAAAATATGGCAGCATACAGCTGCATGTCCTGAGTCATCTACCAAACATGGGTGGAAAAAAGCTTTGCGATGCCACTACGCAGGTCGGTTAGGTGTGAGACAAAGTGCAATGTGTGGGCTGTGTTTGTTACTCATAAAAAGTCAATAGGACAGGGAGGTGGACAGGTGACTCCCACACACTCAATGAATGGCTGGAGCTGCTGAACAGAGATGATTGATGACTTCTGCTCTGGAGGCCTATTGCCACTGTCACTGTGGGTCTAAGTCACTGGATCATGTCATCTGGCACCACAGGATCCCCGCTGTGCCGTAAGAGATAAAAGTGATGCTTTGCAGACGTGGGCTATCAGTGTTCTGATGACAAAAAAACAAAGAGAGATCCCATGTAGAACACCTGCAACGGTACCATTCATTCAGTGTAGAGAAATCTGGCCTTCAAGATACATGCAAACATTCATAAACGGGTGAGGACTCATGCAGAAATCTACAGTGCCGCTGCCGCTGACATGTTTTACTTACTTTCCTCCCTCCTTTTAGCTGAATAAATGACTCTCTATCTCAAACATTCAATAAGGAATTTTCTTTATTTGTGAAATACGTAACCAAAGGTTTAATGGGTGTTTTTTTCCACACTTTTTTTTTAGATAGATGGTGGAACCATCTTGCCAGCGGGGGAGGGGTGGAGGCTGACAACTTGCTGTTAAGTAACAACAACAGTAAACAGATTCACACCAGCCGCCCCCCAAAACCACCCCCTCCTTGCATTCCACAACTTTTGATTACCATGTGTTGGAAACTCAGGTTGCGACACACATACGCACACAGACACATACACACGCACGTGCACACACAGTAAAACATGCACACTTTTCCCCCCACAGTGTGCCGCCCTTCTTATTTTGTGTCAGCAAAGTTTTTTTTTCTCCCTACGGTAGTGAGAGATCCTTTTCATATAGCATCAGGGCTTTTGTTCTCCATCCCAACTTTCTCTTTTCTTTTAATTCCTCTTTCTTTGACTCCACCTCCTCTATGCCAATGTCTGCAGCTGTATTTTTAATCGAGTGAAGGATCCATAGAGAAATGGGCATTTCTTTCAGAGCATTACATTCTTCCCCCTCCTGTCTGCGCTCATGGATCACTGGTTAGCTTAGAAATACAGCCAGCACAAAAGCAGCAGCTGACATGTGGGGCTTAATGGTAATAATGGCCATTTTTAAGCCCAATCAATCACGTTTAGTGGACATCTCCATTTTTTGGCCTTGAAAAGGTATAAATAATAATAATGATAATAAAAAGAAACACTGAGGATAATGCTGTTAGTGGGGGGAGAAAAAAAGCACCTTGGTAAATATTTTAACTGCTTATTAAGATTTGGAGAGCGCCACAAAAGGAGCATCTGTGCTGCACAGAGGCGAGTGAAAGAAGAGACCCAGATGGTTCCTGGAACTAAACTGTGAAAACTGATCCACAGCCTGGACAAAATAAAGCCCATTTATTTAACAATTTATTTATTGTGTGTGCTTGTTTGTGTGGGCCTACAGATGCCGTTCCTTTCACACACGGGAGGATTGTATGCGTGCTTTTGTTGCTGCAAATTGATCTAGAGCACTCAAAAGTCCTGAGAGGACAGAATTCTTTGGGCAGCCTATAAAATGTGCTGTGAATACCTCAGTTTGTTTATCTTTGCAAGGTTCAGATATTTCAATGTCTCCTCGTCTCTGCTTTTATGAGTCTCTGGACCTGTGGTGTGATTCTGACACACGCTAACACACTGGGAAAAGGCAGCCGGGCTGTCTTTGTGAGACACTATGCTGCGTTTACAACCAAGAGCAACCAGGAAGAGAATCTTTAAGGAAACAAACAAAAAAAGCATGTGAATTAGAACCAAGTATGTTCTAGATGACTTGCGAAAGTTTAGATGCCTGCCTCTTTGGCTCATCCTTCTGAATAATTAAGATAAATATAATACGAGACAGCAGAGAACATAGGTTTTAACAAGATAATATGGAAAATTTTACAGCTTTCATCCCTTCCTAATCCTCCCTCCTCTTTTATCTTGTTCACTTTTTATTGGCTGTGTGGCTCCTGGGAACTTTAGCCTAGTAAAAAACAATCTTGTGGAATTTTCCACTGAATATATGCAGTATGCAAAAAGATGGTTATGGCAGACCTTTTTGCTTTCTTTTGTCACCTGAAAACAGAGGCAAGGGTCGATGGTGGCCAGTTCTTTTAAATATCATAATAGCCCCTTTGTTGAAAACATAATTCATTTCCACATAATCCAGCAGTTTTGCACACGTCATCGTCCATCTGTTTTAAAGTTCACCTGCTTACTTCTGTTCAATTTCAAAATCAAACTTATAAAAGCATCATAGCAGCTGTAACTGGACAGAGCCCTTGTGCAAATTTACATATTAATCCAATGTTAAAAACCCTCCTCTATTAAAACATTTACAGGCAGAGATAAAACTGGAAAAGCCCCATGACAAAATGAATCTGTCCTCTGCCAAGTCTTTGGTTTGAGGAAGTGGCACTTGTATCAGCATAAATCCACATCGTCCTCTTCCTGACAAACGCTCAGACGGACCCGGTGCTGTAAAGAAACATGTCCCAGACCGGAGAACTCAACTGTCGTTCTTTCCTGCTGCTGACCGTTGTTGCCCAGGGGACCAGAAAAATATCTACTGCTGTAAAGAGAATCATTTATGCTTCCAAAGGGGGCTGTTCGAGTTACAAATCAGCAGCTGGGGCACACTGAATTCCGCATGGAAGGTGAAAACAAAAGTAATTAACAAGGTGCATCTCCACAGAGATATTGAGAGGCCACACAAGCCATTTTAACACAAAACTTACAAAGGAACAGAGAAACAAATTGGATAGATTCATGCAAATATTGAGCCTGTTACGCAATTAAATGCCTAGAGATCATAAATAACAAGAGCCAAAATGACCGATGACCTACCAATTTACAACAATTACTCAGAATAAAAGCCTCAGCACACACGGGCGTATGTGTGGGGTTTGAGCAGTGTTGATGTGGTTAGCTCTGGCTAACCAGCACAGCACAATGATATTGACTGCAGGTCAAAACCCAAAAGGCTTGAGAGCAGAAGTCCAGCGCCCACCTGGGGTTAGGATGGTCAGACCCCATGTGCCTCTGTGCTGTGAAAATAATCCAATTATAGCTGCTCAGCATCAGATTGATGTGAAACTGATTCATTCATCATGTGAGCTGACAGGCAGGCCTGTGTGGCTGCATGCTGCTGCTACCTATGTCACCCATTTCTCTCCTTCTCTCCAAAGACACGCCCACAATGTTTCTGACAAGTCAGGGGGAGAATGTGTGGAGCCCATCTGCTGTGCCTGCTTTATTGATTAACTGACCAAGGCTTGAAGAAGACCCCTTTGTCAGAAACATAAATCTGTTGAATCTGTCAATTGGGTATAACAGTTCGTCCACTATTTACAAAATTTGCCAGACAAGAAGGTAGCTGTCAGTTTCCTTATGTTCCAATTTGTATTCTAGAATGTTTCTGAAAATAATCTCAACAGCAGAGTGTGTCTGAAGTTATCAATATGTAATGTGACATGGCAGCTGGTGGCACGAAGGCATCAATAATTTATCCTTCGAATGACAGTAAAACCCAAAGAAAAGGAGGAGGAGGAGGAGAGGAGGAGGAGGAGGAGGAGGACACAAGCGAAGAAGCAACCAAAATAACCTTAACATCAACTCTATGTTGGTTTTGAATACTTGTGGATAAAAGAGGTTCTCTGGCTGGAAGGATAAGGTAAGGACACAGTAAGAAGTTAAGAACAATAAGAAAAGAGTGCCCCAAACCGTGGCTAATGCTAAGACACATTCATGACAGCTGTCAACTGAAATCAGCCCTGCATGGGAAGGAGCCACTGAATGGCTGCATTGACAAATGTGTTTGAATCTTCATTTCCAGAGAAAAATGGTTGCATTTGTGTTTTCACTGCAGCCATTTGCATAAGCCTTAGCCTATTTTGCTAGCACCACAACACTAACACAAAGGAAAAGCTTAGAACCCAATCCCACAGCTCCGCATCTCCATCAGCACCACAACACCATCATTTTACATTTTTCTGCAATCAAAATGAACAACCTTTGGACCTTCACTCGGTTAAGAATGCTGCTAGCCATGTTCCAGGGTGAAGAAGAGAACTTAGATTTATAAACTTTGCTGTGCTACAAAATACAGAGACTTCCACACAACCTGAAAAACAAGGGAAGAACATGACAGCCTCGTGTCTTGGTGTCTGCAGCCGTGTACCTGACTGCGATAATGAAGCGGAAACTCAGCCCTCAGGGAATGTTTCCATTTACCAGTTGATTTATGGTCTGAACATTAACCATTGTGTACTGACCCTAAAGAATGAGAATGTGGAGCTTGTGTGGTGGATAAAATTATTGGTTCATGTATCCGGAAGGAGCTGCTGTGTGAACCGAAAGGTTGATTGGGCAGACTTGGATTAAAGGTTAAAAAGGCACTGGTTAATTTTTGTTTGTTTAAGACCGAGTTGAAAACATGTCATATTTGTTTTATATAATGACTAATAGTGTTGCTGTTGTGGTTCTGCTGTCTGCCTGGGGAACTTTGTGCCATCCCGACTTGGAGACTCCAGAAGCTACTTTACATAAAATATTCCATCATTAGGCTCAGCAACAGACACATTATACAAAGAGATAATCCTTTTTGGAACCATGACCAAGAAAACGTTCAACAAATGGAATCTTTGGATGTTCTTGTGTTATAGCACAGACTTGTTTCAATGCTTATTAACTTCCACTCTATTAAATATTTCAAAATTGTTTTTCCCGCTCAGTCCCCCCCCAAAAAACCTGTTTGTTGCACATTTATGAAAGTAGAGGAAGGTGAAAGAATATTAGAAGACTGTTGTCCATCTTGGAATTGATTAGCACTGTTCAGCTGCTCTTTAAAGAATTCATCTGAACACCCCTCAGGTTTTATTATATTTCCTGGGCAGATGTCTGTAGCCTTTCAAACAGCTGTTTCTGCCTTTGAGGGCCACCACACTAAACTCTATAGAGGAAAACAGAAAAAGAAACAAGAATGTCCATATTTGTACTCATGTTTGGCTTCAACAAATAAAAACCTCTGAAGAAATGAGGATCTGGACAGGATAAGCTGCAGGCCTGTTGGTGCTGTCAGGCCAAGGAAAAAGGAGAGCCGTTTGGTTCGCGATGCTGGTTTCCTCAGAGTCACTTCTGCGTTCCACTCCAACCCCTCGCAAACACGTAGCTGCTTTGGGACTGGAGCGTGTAATGAGAGCCAAAATAAAGGGGTACTTAATGTGGCCCCAGCTCCTACAAAGGCTTCCTCAGTGTGGTGTGTAATTGGGTGGCCGTGTAAGCCCCCCACCCCACCCAGCCCAACTCCACATCTGTGTTATTAGTATAACAGAGCATTTCATGGACTCTCATTTAACCACACACATTTAATTGTAGGCAACCCTGTTCAGCAGATAAGCTGGTCAAAAGATTTATATCATGAAACGCCTCCAACCATCCGTTAAGGACAATAACATCATGACCGAATGCTTTCCTTCCTTCAGAAAAACAGAGGACACTTGTATCTCTGCCATGACAGAAATGAAACGCCATTGTCCTGTCGCTGTTAGAGCGCTATCGAGGCCCGTGCCGTCCCTCGTCATATTTCTGGATCTGACATCAACGTCGGGGTCTTGTAAATCCTGCCGCTTAAAGTGTCGTTGAGAACACGGGCTTAAGGATGGAGGTGAAAGGAATAAGGGCGCAGAGACCTGTGGCTTCTCAGAGATATTGCCTCCCAATGCCTCATGGGCCATTAACTGCCTATCAAAGAGCCAACAGGCTCCCCCTGTGATCTGTTTTCTGGGTAATGGGACACATTCAATCACACACACAATTCTCTGAACAAACAAAAGTGTTCAGTTTTAGTTTATTCACATAAGCACATAGCTCCAAGCACCAATTGCCTGTATTTATCTCATGTAAACTTTAGAGTACACAGATGTAGTTATATGCATTTATGTGTATTCATATATATATATAATCTCTTCCTCGCCCTCCTGGATCCTCTACCAGAGGCCTGGGAGTCTGAGGCTTCTGCGCAGGATCTTAGCTGTTCCTAGGACTGCGCTCTTCTGGACAGAGATCTCTGATGTGGTTCCTGGTATCTGTTGGAGCCATCTACTCAGGTTGGGTGTTACTGCCCCTAGTGTCCCAATCACCACTGGGACCACTGCCTTCATGCCTCACATTCTCTCTATCTCCTCCTTCAGCCCTTGGTACTTCTCCAGCTTCTCGTGTTCCTTCTTCCTGATGTTGCTATCACTCGGGATTGCTACATCTATCACCACCACTGTCTTCCGGTGTTTATCCACCACCACTATGTCAGGCTGGTTGGCCACCACCATCTTGTCAGTCTGGATCTGGAAGTCCCACAGGATCTTGGCCTGCTTGTTCTCCACCACTTTCAGGGGTGTCTCCCACCTGGACCCCGGGACCTCCAGTCCATACTCAGTGCAGATGTTCCTGTACACTATGCCAGCCACCTGGTTATGCCGTTCCATGTATGCCTTGCCTGCTTGCATCTTGCACCCTGCTGTGATGTGCTGGACTGTCTCAGGGGCATCTCCACACAGTCTGCACCTGGGGTCTTGTCTGGTATGGTAAACCCTGGCCTCTATTGCTCTGGTGCTCAGAGCCGGTTCTTGTGCAGCCATGAGTAGTGCCTCTGTGCTGTCTTTCAGTCCGGCCTTTGACAGCCACTGGTATGTTTTCTCGATATCAGCCACTTCATCAATTTGTCGGTGGTACATTCCATCTTCTTCATGTGTTCTTGGAGGCTTGTTGTTTCCTCCTGGACAGTAGTTCGGACACTTAATAGTCCTCGGCCCCCTTCCTTTCACTTTGTGTACAGCCTCAGGACACTGGACTTAGGGTGAAACCCTCCGTGCATGGTGAGGAGCTTCCTTGTCTTGATGTCAGTGGCTTGTATATCTTCCAGTGGCCAGGGTATTATGCCAGCAGATTACTGATTACTGGCAGGGTGTAGGTGTTTATGGCCTGGATTTTGTGCTTACCATTCAGCTGACTTTTCAGGACCTGTCTTAACCTCTGCAGGTATTTGGCTGTGGCTGACCTCCTAGCTGCCTCCTCATTGTTACCATTTGCCTGCGGGATCCCCAGGTATTTGTAGCTGTCCTGCACATCTGTGATGTTCCCTTCAGGTAGTTCAACCCTGTCAGTTGCGATCACCTTTCCCCTTCTAGATATCATCCGCCCACATTTGTCTAGCCCGAATGACATCACGATGTCTTTGCTGTAGATACTAGTGAGGTGAATCAGGGAGTCGATGTCTCGCTCGTTCTTGGCATACAGCTTGATGTCATCCATGTAGAGGAGGTGGCTGACGGTTGTTCCACTTCAGAACTGGTACCCATACCCACTCTTGGTGACGATCTGGCTGAGGGGGTTTAGGCCTATACAGAACAGCAGGGGGGACAGAGCATCTCCTTGATATATGCCACATCTGATGCTCACCTGCGCAATTGGCTTTGAGTTGGCCTCCAGAGTCGTGGTCCACAGCTTCATGGAGTTCTGGACTCTCTTAGTGTCCTGTTGATGTTATACAGCTTTAGGCACTCTAGTATCCATGTGTGCGGCATTGAGTCATAGGCTTTCTTGTAATCAATCCAGGCAGTGCACAGGTTGGTGTGCCGCATCCTACAGTCCTGTGCGATTGCCCTGTCGACCAGTAGCTGGTGTTTGGCACCTCTGGTGTTGTTCCCTATGCCTTTTTGTGCTCTGCTCATGTATTGATCCATGTGCCTGCTGATCTCAGCCACTACGATCCCTGATAGGAGCTTCCATGTGGTGCTGAGGCAGGTTATGGGCCTGTAGTTGGACTGTTCTGGGGGTCCTTCATTATGAGGACTGTCTGGCCTTGGGTTAGCCACTCTGGGTGGTCCCCTGATGTTAGCAGCTGGTTTATCTGTGCTGCCAGGCGTTCATGGAGTGCAGTCAGCTTCTTAAGCCAGTAGGCGTGGATCTTATCGGGCCCTGGTGCTGTCCAGCTCTTCATTTTGGACACTCTTGTTTGGATGTCTGCTAAGGTGATGACTACTGGGTCTTGTTCTGGGAGTTGGTCTTGCAGCCATCGGGCAGTAGTGTTGTGCGTTGCCTCTTTCTCCCAGATACTCTTCCAGTATTGTTCTGTCTCAGCCCTGTTGTCATCTTGTTGCCCTGCCATTGAGAGTAGACCTTTGCCGGGTTAGTGGAGAACACCCTGTTTATTCTCCTTTCCTCTAATTCTCTTGTGTACCTCTTTAGTCGGGTAGCCAGGGCTGTGAGCCTTTGCTTAGCAGTCTCCAGTGCCTCAGGTATGGACAGTTTGTTGTACTTCTTGGGCTGCTCTGTCCTTGGATTTACACCTCTATTAGGAGGCTGACTTCTCTCCGTGTTGCCATGATTTTTGCCTCTAGCCTTCTCCTCCATGGAGCTATTTGCTCCTTATGGCTATTCATGCTCTTCATCTTATAGCCAAGCATCTGTAGGATTACCGTTGCCGCTGCATACATCAGCTGATTGGTCTCAGTGATGGTAGTGGTAGGGATGGTTGACAGTGCCGTGTTCATGTCCTCCAGTAGAGATTCGTCTGGTACTTTGTGTGTTAGCCTTGGCATGGAGGCAGTTGAGTTCCCTCATATATGTGTGTGTGTGTGGTGTGTGTGTGTGTGTGTGTGTGTGTAGTGACAGAGCTCTTTGATGGGCAGATGGTTTGTTTTTTAGGTAAAGTTTCATAAAATGCATTTGTTGTTCTCAAGACTGCAAGAGGAAAAAACACTCTGTTTGATCCAGAATGCTGCATTTGATATAATTAACATGTTTATTGGATTTTTATTTCCACGGTGACAAAAGAGCCATCTGCCTCTGCAGTTAAGTTCTAACATCAGCTGTGAAGCACACTGGGAGCGGATCAGCTTTGTGACTCCCCCCACTGTGCTCCCAGCAGAATATCTGCAATCCAGGTCCAGCTATACAATCATTTTGGATATTTCTTGCTTTTATTCACAAATTGTTTCTTTCAGAAAAGAAAGCAACCATAAAACCCACAAACAGAATAACTAAACGTCCAGAACAGACTTACTTTGAAAACTTACAAAACAATTTCTCCATATATATAGTTTTTCCAAGATACTTGTTTTCTCTCCTCAATAAAAGATAAATATTAGACCACCAATGCCACAGAACAAGAACCCCTATTTACTACAAATAGCCTTGCTGGGGAAGGAATGATGACAGAAATCAATTGTTCCACTACCTCACATGCAATGATGTGGATAACAGTATTTTAACACTTATTCCTGCTTTTGACTGTTTGGCAATCAAAAGACAAATCTCAATGGTGAGGACACTTGAAAGTTTGTTCAAAATGTCGGGAAATCTCAGTAAAATTGAAGTTACAGGTGTGTGTTTTATCCCACTCTGAGGTCAGGTGAGGCATAATGCAGAAATGTACTGTGACTGGAATGCTAGTAACCACCAAAAGCTTAAATTCTGGCAGTTTACCATTGAAGAGAAACTAATGACTGCAATGTATCCATCATATTAGGCTGTCTTCAAGCTAAATGATCATTTCAAAATATTTTGATTTGTTACAATGAAAACATTGATGTAACTCAAATTACTTGGGCTCTTAGTTATTCTAAGCACCTTGGCGTGGTTGAGGACTCTATATACTCCATAGTCAGATGTACCTTCCTCTGCTTTCTGTATAACCACAATTTCATGAGAATTATTGTCCCAAACATCAGTTATTCATCCCAAAATTCACAAACCATAGGCAAAAATATAATAACACAAGATGCTACAACCTTGACCGCGAAGGCTGACACACAACCATGAATACAAAAAACATAAACAACTAATGAAAAAGGAATTGCTAATTTCTGCAAACCAGTTGTGCTGGTAAGAAAGTGACGATAAACTGATGTTTAGCATTTTGTTTCAGTGTAACGGCAAGTGAGATATTGCATCTTCAAGGCTAAATACCTACTAACAAGCTTACGTGTGACAAATAACCTTATTTTCTGCAATATTTATTGATGTGATGATGTGATACCACACACCACTCCCCTGGAGTGCAAACTTAAGTATAATGAAAACTAATTTACTTTTCTTTTTAATTATTTGCTTAAAATGTTTTAAATATCTAATAAGACAGTGTGTGTGTGTGTGTGTGTGTGTGTGTGTGTTTAATTGCAATTCATGTGGATTAGTCACAGGACATGTAACTAATTCAGTTTTTTTTTTTTTTTACAAAAGCACAAATGTCACTTCCCTTGTCCAACCCAGCTCATCTGTGTCACGGTGGTGCCTCTCAATGCTAAGAGGTGAGGGACCTGTTGAAAGACACTCTACTGGGGACCCATAGTGAACAGACTGCCTCTTTCCCTCACTTACTGGGATCGTATTTCTGAGGGTTATCAAGCGGCTCATTTAAACGGAGGCTGGTCACAGCAGGAACCAGCTGAACAAAGTTACTATTACCAGCACCTCTTCTGCACTGCTTTCGCTCTCCTTTAATTGGGTTTGACGGCATTTGTTTAATTCTACAGTGGAAGAATAAGAAAGGAACTCAGAGGTGTTGCAGTGAAACTGAAGTGTGGCCATTTGTCCAGACACGGTCACATTTTATTAAAAAAACACGGGCCACCGCTCAAAGAAAGGTTGAGGCTATGATCTTTGGTAGGTCACGGAGCAGGTTAAAGCAATCTGATACTAGGCTCTGCTGCTCCATGCATAATCGCCTTTGGTGGTCCAGCTAATTTCCTCAGTCAGCGGGGGTGCCGAGAAACAACGGTGCGTGGACGACCACCTAGGCATGTTACATTTCCCAAAAGCTCATCTGTAACCACTCCCACAGTAACCGAGCAACATGTTCCACCACTGACCTTCACAGGACATGTGGTCTGCAGTATTTGAAGAGTATTTAAAGTGAACATTCATTCTCTACCTAAGAGGAAAACAATCGACCATCTTTCACACGCTGCAACGTCAGATGATGCTGACAACCAATACCGTTCTGACCTAACAGAGGACAATGCTGATCAAGTGCTGTTTAAAAGTCAACCATCCTTCTCCGCTCAAACAAAGACAAATGATAACTTTAATGGCCTGCTACCTTTTCCTTCATGGTTGTTTTTCTTCTCATGACCACACGTTTGCCTTGCATCGCACTAAGAAGGGATTCCTCGTAAATTTTATTGCAGCGGTGTCAAAAAGACTCCCATCGAAGAAGCAGTAAATATTCTAGCGGTGTCTAGATGCAAGGCCACTCCTGCTGGCTCCAGGCACTGAATTAGGCCAGCCTGTTTCTAGTTAGACAGTCATTAAAGAGATCTTACAGCCACAGCAAATGGTTTCCTGTCCTGAGTGCTTAACTCCTGTAGTAGGAAATGTCCTAGGCCGTAAAGGGTGAACCAAACTTCCTGAACAATTTTTAAAGTGACCGCAGAGGGCAAGTGGCGTGTTTCGAGATTTCGATGTGGCCAATCAAGACGGACCTTGCCGGACCCTGACACGGTGGTGGCCGTTTAAACAGGTGGCGTCCATTTATTGACCAGCGCTGTGTTTAATATGGAAAAGAGAGGCGTATTCACTCGCTAGGAAAATACTTCACCTGGTATGAAAAGAATAACACTCAGAATGAGGGAGATAAACAACTGCAGCTTCATTGCTGAGAAAATACCATCCATCAAACCAGAGATGGACATTTCTTTATGGGGCTGGAGCGCTACTGCAGGCTGCATTACCCATAATTTCCACAGAGAGCATCTGCGCTGTGCCACGCAGCACACTTTGCAGCAAACACACTCTTCTTCTTGTGAATAACTGCATTTCCGCTGTGAATGCTGCAACACATCACTGGAGTGTCCCAGATGCACCGCTCCAGGTCTATTTTTCAGCTTCCGCTTGACTTCCACGACATGTCAATTCATGTTGCACAAATCGCACCAAAGAGGAAGCAAACAACGTCTGGTAAATTTTACATTTTTGTGAAGCCAGGAGTTTGGCTTAAAGGATGTCGCCATCTTGAGGTTTTGGAACCAGAAGAAGCCATATTTGGTAAATGGGGCGGGGCTGAAGGAGGAGTTAGGGGCGTGTGTATCCTTTGACTTTAGTCAATGCAGCCCACCCACAGACTGTACTACTGTATATAAAGCTGCTACCACATAGGCCAATAGTACCACCATTACCGGTACCAACCATAGACTTTGTATAAAAAGTTAAATATTGATAAGAAAATAAACATTTCAATTAAAATAAACACAAACTAGAAGCCTTTGTGGGTCTGTTAGTGTAGTCCACTGAAAAATAAGTCATAAAAAAACCCAAACTATATTTAACATTCCAGCAAATCATCGATGGAGGCCTCTCTGCCATGCTGGGTAGCTACTGCAAAATCACTGTAGGTTAGTCATGTCAATCAGATATTGCCCAGGTTTTAAAGATTGATGCCTACTTAATCATGGAAATATTTGCAGATGCACCACTGGATTATATTTTAGGATGATGAAATGTTGCTGTTGACAAAATTATTGGGGGTCAGTTGGAGCTAGGGATCATCTGGAGCCATCCGTAATGGAAATCGATGGTATTGCGCATAAAGTCACTTCTGTGTTTTGGCTTCATCTTTCAGACAGGAGATCTTCGTCCATCCTTTGTATACAGTATATGCTGCAGATTTACGGTGCTGCAGAATGAGGAATTTGGGGGTTTATGCTATAAAAAATTCCCCGAAGGTGTAACTGGCATTCATTTATTTAATTATTTGTCTGGGGAAAAAAAAAAAAACTCCCTCCAGCGGCCCATGTGGAGGCTGCAGGGTCACTGCCAAGACAGGTGAGGTGTTGAGACCTCAGAGGCAGAACACCTGCTGGCTGTGCTGGACAGGTGACTCCGTGTTACTCTGAGCTCACAAAAACAAAAAGGCTTGGTTTCCTGTTCCCAACGCACACTGTCTGCTCTTCAAATACAGGAAAACCTGACCTGGCAGACGGCGTGCATCATCTATTAGTCATGTGGAAACACATTCGCATTCAGCTAAGCTGGATGTACAATGCAACACAAAGCCAGGGTTTATGGCCCTTTAATTTGTTGCTTTATGCACATGTCTCCATGCCCGAGGCACAGACCTGAGACAAAGAGAGGAAAAAATGATATTAGTATCAGGAGGCAGGGTGACTAATATCCTGGGAGATGATTACTTACATGAATGTTATGAATCAATGCACTCAAGAGTCGATAAAAGTACTGTAAATGTCAAGTTAATAGCTAGCTGCTGTGGGCATATGAGTTTTAAAAGGAAAAGATGAACAATACCCATGTTGTAAAAGAAGTGGGGTTATTGGCAGGTCAGATTCCTTGAGTCCATTAGCGATCCTTATAAAGTGTTTGAGACAAGTTGCTTCAGAGAGTAGAAACGTGAGCGTTGTCGCAACTGAAGCTGGAAATAAATGAAGAAGCTGATTCATGCAAAACTCAGAGTTCAAATTAAAAACAGATCAAATGGAATGCTCTGAAACACATGCACACATAAATATGGAAATGAACACGTGCAGCTTGAGTCGTGCTGCTCTGTGTGAACACAGGCAGATATGTAAGTGCAGCATATTGGTAATGATGCTGTCCAGTCATTAATCACCGGCTCCAGTGAAAACAGAGGGTTCACTCATGGCAGAATCGGCCTGGCCCTGGGATGGAGATTAGAGGCCTAATGAAAGCAAAACAAAGCTGGACATGTGAAATTTATTGGCACATTTATAAAAGCAGCCCCAGAAGGACACTGCCACCAATAATCGTTTCAGAATCCCAGTCAAGAGCTGTTTCCTCAGCCAGACACAATCTGGAGAAGGGATATTTGTAGAGTGGCTGAACAAACACAGATTTGCTGGTATCTCCATCTTTCCCAGCAGCGGGGAAGGCCGAGTCGCTCGTGTTCTGTGCACGACGCCCCGCCTCACTCCAGTTGGCTTCTGGGAACAACACTCTGTCCTCCTGGCTCCTCCTAAAAACCAGCACACCGAAGTAAAAAGCAGCTGACCGTCTGTCACCTCCCAGCGCCGCCTTCTTCTTACTTTGAATTTTATTGGCAACATCTGCAAACAAATTAAAGGTTGGATTGTAAATTCTTACCAACCCGACATATTTCCATCCAGGAAGATTACAAAATCCGGCTTTTGCTGGAATTTTATTGCAATTAATACGGGATGTAAATAAAATTAAGTCTACTGTAAACAATAAGGCTGCATATTTTATGACTCCCTATATATATATTACAGTATTGTAGGATTTGTCAATACTTTCCAATATTTTTTTTTTGTGAATTTTACACCTGAATAGGAAAATAACATTTAAAAATATCTTCTTAGGTGGAATGTTATTATCATTCTGGCTAAAAGAGAAGGCACGATTCAGGACAGAAATAAAGATATGTGGCCTGATGCCAAGTGGCTTAATGCGTACCACATGTAGTCGGCTCGGAGGAAGAGGAAATGGTACTCAAAATGGCCATTGTTCTAATTCATAGCCAATCTCAAGATAATGACACCAAACATCAATAGTAGGAGGCCGATCCACGGATAACATCTTTTTTTCCCTCTTTCTACTCAGCTGTTATCATCGAACTTGGGATTAAGCATTTTGATACCGGGTTTATGACCTCAATCCTGTGATTGTTTATGATATCAGTCCTTGAAAAAAGGCCTAAACATCTATTTTGCTTTACAATACATGAGAAGCATCAACGATGGAAGTGATGGGAAAATAACATTATTTCATAATGAAACAAATTGAATCATCGCATTAAGTCATTTATAAATCTGCATCCTTATCAGCTCTATGGTTTTTTTGCTCTCTCCATGTGATCCAAGTTTGTTCATTATTCTCGCACAGTTTCAGTATATGTTGATAATCAGGTTTTACATTGTGCCACTGTCCCTCTCTATGCTTATTGTTCATGAGGGATGATTCCGACATGTGCCCTTTACCCTTGGAGATTTACTATTTTCCATTGTCCTTGTGTTGTAATTCTACACCGCTCATCACAGCACAGTTTAAATAATTCACCCCTCTAAAACAGCCCCCTGGGTGTATAAAGGCTGCCTGACCTCTAACCTGAATGATTGGAGTCCTTTTGCAGAGAGATCTATATTTTATTCTATTTGTGGACTGGTAGATATTCTGTGGAAGATAAAGAGGTGCTGAATGAAAACACAATAGCTGTGTGAAAACGTGAAGAGTCCCACAATGTCTGTGAATGCCTCACTCTTTGTTCTCATTTAATTGATATTCTCATTAGCATTTTTAAAAGAGATTTCTTTAACTACTGTATATTAACCAGCACATTATATTAACAGTCTATTAACCTGCTTCATTTCTCAGACTCTTTGGTACAATTAAGAACTTTAACATGCAAACATTTGATCATTCTCCCGACTGCAGTTAAAGATGAATGTCATTAAGTGACTGTATACAGATGTAACCACTTAACATTTCTAAGGTTTCTGTGGCCGGGACCTTACTGGGCCCTGCTGGGATCTCCTCGTTTTTGTGGCTGCGCTGAAATCCTCAGAGATCACGTAGAGACAGAGTCTTCTGCACCTGAATTCACGCATTTTTGCATCATTGGTTCTGCACTCTGTCTGATGAGGGAGAGTGTTTCCAGCAAAGACAGATGAGGAAGATGCTCTTCTGAGGTTTCTTGGAACATCTGGGTGTGGAAGATGTCAGAATGATCTTCTACTTCTTACTCTGGCAAAAGCTTTGACAATTTCATCACCGGGGAGGTTCCAAACATGGTGTGTTCCATGTTGTTATTGTTAAAGTAACAGTATTTCCTCTGGTGGTGCATGTTGTCATTGGACGGCTGAGGTCAAAGGTCCCATAAAACTGTAAAGGTCCTCAACCACCCCCCACCCCCCCAAACTACCCTCACCAGTGTCTATAAAAATACTGCTACAACATAACAACCAACACAGAAACAAAATCCAGACCAAATAAAATGAGCATGAAAGCTCCAGTTTGAGTTTAAGTTCTTTATTTGTCGTAATTAATAAAACACAAGGATTACATTACAAAGAAATGCTTTGGATAAGAGTTGCACTATTGCCATTACGGAACAAATAAAAAATATACATTCAAGAATGAAATATGAAAGAAACAAAAAAATCTGAAGAATATGCAAAGGGAAAAAGAGGTAATCATGCTGTTATAATACTGTTATTATTGTTGTTGTTGTTGTTGTTGACATGGGTTTGCTGTTCCACAAGGAGACAGATGAACACATTTTGCCATGAGCTCTTCTTCTGTAGTCAGATCAGTTATTAATGAGGGATCTCCACAGAAGAAGAAATTAACAACAAAAGACAAAAGGCACAATCAGCACCGGCCTCCTCAGACAGGGAAGCAAAAGTAAATTACATAAAACAGACATATGTCATTCTGGTTCCACACAAATGGTGGATTACCACTTTGATTAATCACTCTTTAATCTGAGGAGTGAATTTATGTCCTCGATTTCAGACAAATAAGATTATTCCTCTCTAGTAAAGGGAGCCTCTTTCTTTCTTCTCTCCCTGAGCTATTTTTCATTGCCCGAGGATTGCAACTCAATTATCTGCGTGTCAGGCGATTATCTCGGGGTTTAATTTAATCTTCATTACGGCACACTCATATTTCAATTACAGGTGCTATCATTGCATTAACACGTACTGTACTTAAACTTGTTATTTCTCCAGTTAATATTGTGCTAAGAGCTCCACTGGAGGATAACAGATGTCATAATTATGCACTTACTAAACATATTTCACACTTGACTGCGCTGTCGGTATCAGGAGATCTCAGTGCATAACAGTGTTAATCTAATGCTAATATGCTTTAGTTGTGATCTATAATACTGCCTCAGTTGGCTTTGGTCTCCGCTTCATTATGACACACAGCTGGATATAGAAGGTTACATTACTTAGCATCACACCTCTGCAGCTATGGTGGGTTGTCAGCATAGATCTGGGAAACGTGGATATGAAACAAACATCCACCAGTCATACACAGTCATACTAACCTCTTTTGCTATCTATTACAGATGGGTAGGGGCCAATCCAGGGCTCCAGTCTATACCATCAACCCCATCACTTTTCTCAATCATGATGTCCACTATTCTCAATAGGCAATTGATAGTTTGCTTTTCCTCTTGTTTCAATCAGGAATGCAACTTGTTGCCCGGACAAACTTGAAGAATTAGTCATTATACTCTTATTACTCTTGTGCTTTTCAAGGTTAAAAACAAGTTGAATGTATGTATGCATGTATGTGTGCGTGTGTGTGTGTGTGTTTGTATGTAACAGTGCTGTAAATATAATGTATATCTAGATAAGAACCTTCATTTATTGTTTCAGTTTTGTTTATTTATCAAAGTTAGTATATTATTTTTCCTTGAACTAACTCCATGTCCTTTTCCCCAAGGTCGTTTTTTTATCTCATGAAAAAACAGCTTTCATCCATGGTGTTTTTTTAATGTAAACACTCCTACCCTGGCAGTTGGATGTGTAGGATATCATGCATATTACAAAACGTTATACTTTAATAGGGGATTTCCTCGTATTCTTCATCTGCTCTTATTTGATCGTAAATCTCAGCAGAAGTAGAGGAGTTGATCTATATCCTCTTTAGCTGCAATCAAGAGAACCAGCCTAGTATGCCTCCACATCCAACCCAGCATGAAAATGCACCAACCCTGCTGCCAGTTCAATGAATGCAGATCTTTTCCACCCTCGAAGAAGGGAGAATAGATTCCCAATAGCTCTGGCAGGGAGGCAAACAAACATACAAATAAGTTGCAGTGAATCAGAGCACGCCTTGCAATTAAAACAAAATGCTTTTGATGCCCACCAGATAGGAAATGTGTGGGACATGAAGCAAATGTGCAGAGCAGACCTGCCAAGCAGCCCACACTGAGCGGAAGAGCTCCGGGCCAGGCTTTCAGACATGTAGGAAACATCCTGCAAAAAAAAACAACGTTACAATCTTGAAATAGTTAAATTAGAAACAAAGGATGCTGTCAAGGTTTTAATGAAGTTACTGCAGAAATATCATCAAATATATCTATGAATAAACGAGCTGGAGTCTTAGCCGTGCTCAGGAAGGGAAACAGCAAAAGCAGAGGAAAAGCGAGACACTTGGGTTCTCTTAGCAACACCACTTCTGATTGTTGCCCTGGAACTATATTCTACTTACGGATGCTGAGTGATGTTCTGAGTAAATCTGGGAAGGATTTGAAGTTGATCTTGATAATCTCTTGAATCTCAAAGGGATATCCTGGTGACTAATTTTTTAGAATCAACACTAATATGAATAATATGCGTGAAAGGCCCGGGGACATTGTCGGCCCCCCTCTGAAGACTGTGTGGTCAACACTGAGAGGGACGACCACACAAACACACACAGGTGGCTGCAGAAAAACAGCCATTTGCTTATCCTGGTCATAACAAGGTGATGGGAGAAAAGGATGTTTTTGCTCGACTGTTTGAGCACCACAATGAATATGTTTGTGTTTGTTTGTTGAGAGTTTGTGTTTGTTTCCATAAGAGGAGGGGAGAGAAAGGTGGGGGAGGAAGTGGGAGGGGGGATTGTAAGGAGCAGAGGCAATCAGGGATTATTGTTACTGACAGAGCTGCACCTTGGCGGCTACGTGCTGCATTGTTTGTCACCTAACCAACCTCAATCAATCAATCATCTCCCTCAGCCTGCATCCCAAATCAATCACCTCGCCAGTGCTTCCACTTTTGCGCCTTCCTGGATCAGGTTACACCAGCCAATCAAGTGTCACAGCACAAAGCAAATCCCCATATCAGAGCACTTAGGACAACACTCAATATTCAAGTACAGGCTGATAAATCTTAATGAACTCTGCCTAAAAAGAAATTTCAGGGAATCTTTCATATTCATGTAATTTTACTTGTGCGACAGATGAATAATGCAAACGCAGGTGGAGTGCCGCAGGAAATCCACACCGAGGAGACGCAATCACGGCCGCACTTACACAACAAGCTTGTTTGCGTGTTGTTTGAAAAGATGTCTGAATCCTCTTCCTCCGTTGCATCTCACATGCATTTTTTGCACATATTTTCTGCTTAACTCTGAACACATGGCCCGTAGCTCTAAGGCATTATTCCAACATCTCTGGAAACTTTTGCAAGCAACCAGAATTTGTGCGATGGACTCAAGTTAGCTTCAGCTAATTTGTTTCTTCTCTTATTTTTCTGAACACATATACTGTATATAGATGTAGATATATATGTTGTTGTTTTTTTTAAATTTATTTTGTTTTTACATTTAGGAATTTTACATTTAGGGATATACAGTATATATATACTGTATATGTGTGTGTGTGTGTTTTTAATTTTATTTTGTTTTTGTTTGTCTGAATGCATTGAATGACCATTTTCCACCAGCCGTGTCTATTGATCTCCTTCATGTCATGCAGAGGGTATGCTTCATCTGATGAGGACTATCTCCCTCCAAGCCTCAACTGAGGCTGATGTTTCTTTTTTCAGCACATTAGGTTGCAGCCTTAGGGGTGCTTTGACCACTGGATCAATGGCTCTTGCGCTCTTGTCACCATTCATTTGCACTGAGCGAACGCTTGCTGCAGCCCCCGTCTGCCGCTGGCTATCCTTTTACCTGGCCTCTCCTCTCTCCCTGAGCTCCCCTGACAGCTGGCTGCCACAACCAGCAGCAGCTAGACGACAAGTCCTTGGGCTTCAGAAGCATGCAAACCCTCCACAAACACATCTCTGCAACGAGCGGCTATGATGCATCTGGATCCTGACGCCATGCACCCCCAGTTTTTTTTTCTTTTGGCTCACTCTGCCCCCCTCCTCTCCCGTCTGTCTCAGCCACTCTTATTCTCTGTCTGGGTTTTTTTAGCCTCTTCCTCTGGTCTCTGGAGTCAGGAATGAGCAGAGCATTTATTTGGAGGGGAACCAGCTGTGGACCAGAAAGTCTCTGACGTCAGTTACCACCCGTGATCCAGTGTATAATCACTTCTGCTGTTGCTGTCTCTGGTATTCTGGGTACAACAGGAAGCACAACCCAGTATCAAAAGCAGTATGACCACATTAGATGCAAAACCGGCTAATGCAACACGGTATTTCAAGCTAAGTTTTGAGGTTGGGGAAGTTAACTAAATTAAAGTTTTTTTTTACAGCAGTATTAAAGCCGTTTACTATTCAGAAACAACACGCTCTTCTCAATTTCCCCACACGTTATTGTGCCCTTGTGCTACAGACCATATTGCACTGTATGTAAAAATGAACAAACATCAGTTGGGCGTCAGCCATCGTCGAGGAGGCTTGTTTTATCGCCTGTACTTTATTACAGTTTGCCATCTGCACAGAGGTATGTTAATAGCTAGCTGTGACTATTTACACATATGAAAAAGTACATCCATCTGCCATGTTCCGCCAATCTCGCATGAATCAGTCCCGCCTCCCGTGGAACAACTGCTGTTTATTCACAAGGTGACAGGCAGCACCCAAAGCCTGGCGACACCTACACCTTCCATCCTGCCGTCTGACATATGTGAAGTTCACACAAACACAGGAATAAACACAGAAACATTTCACATCTTAGCTTGCCGTGTCACACTCTAACCATAACCCACTCTTTACAAGGTTACAATAGACCACATGCTGCCCCCCCCACACCAAAAAAAAAAACGACCGTTCATTTGGGGGAGGCAATTGTTTCAATTAACTAAGAATTTATCATTTTCAATCAGTCAAAAAGGGATTACCAGGCTAATTACTAATATAGTCTTTAGGTTAATGCCCCAGCATGGACTTAAGGCTCCACCAGGTGACAAAGCGTGGACGGGTACATTGGGCCATTTGAGGCAACCGTAAGATCCATAGCAATTACTATGTTCCAAAAATACTGTATACACATCTCTTAAAGAGACAGAGAAATGCCTTGAGGAAACACTAAGATGCTTTTAACAGCGGCAATAATCAAATAATATATGGTTATGCATAATATGCTCGACTCTGCATCAAATTACTGCCCCTTTTTCTTTGCACACTTCAGTGCATGCTCTTGGATAAAAAAAATAACCGCCCATATAAAGCAAATATCAATGGGGCAAAGTGAAAGATAAATCTTTATTACACGCACCAACAATGAGCTGCACTGGCTTCAAGAAAACATTATCCCAAAAGTGTGGGGTAAATCACCCTCTGGGAGCACGCACAGCCTGCATCAGTCAACAATAATCTCACTAATCGTTGCTTTCTGTTGCAACACCAACACAAAAAGGATTCAAAGGCAACCAGCTGATGAAGACTCAGTGAGGGGCTCTTTTCTCCTGCGATCACATTTTATCAACAAATTTTCGCCACCATAATTGTAATGTGATGTGTTACTGTAGCAGGAGCAGGTAGAGTACAGTATGCCATGGCAGAGGTGAGGGAACATGGAGCAGTAATCCCCACCTGACACTAATACATGATGTATGATTGACCCTGTAGCAGGACATGCACATTACAATCTGGACCATATGGCAAGACATTAGCCCTTCAACCCTCCAGCAGGATAAGCTCTCCATTCTGGCAATGCTTTTTCTTCACAGATTTCTTTGCAGATTAATTGCATGAAAGTATTAACGTACTGGGACAGATTTAGCACACCCTGTGTCCACCTGATGGAGAAGGGGCTTCATCCAGAAGACATAAGAAACATAATCTTAAATCAAGGAAGTGTTGGTATGTAAGGTGACTGTTTATTGTCATTAAATCTGAGATAAAAGGTTCATTTAGACCCACATTTATAAATGAACCTTTTATCTCAGATTTAATGACAATAAACAGTCACCTTACATACCAACACTTACTTGATTTAAGATTATGTTTCTTATATGATATATAATCTATTAAAAAAACAAACAAACACAATGACACAGTGGTCCAGCAATAAACATTAACAGATTCCTAATTTGAAAAGCCAGGATCATGTGCTTTGGACTAAATGGACAGTTATCTAAGGACAACCATCATTTTATATCAAAACGGGTGTTTAACCCCACTGGCAGTGCCTTCAAGCTGCTCCATCCGTGCACGTGTGTCACCTCTAGCACTGGGCAGAAGTACGACACACACCCAGGCACACCCACCACTTGACCGACATCCACCTCATCCACCCGCTCCAACCTGCAGTCCTCTTACACTAGCATCCAGCAGTGAGCAACAGGGGTGAACATCTATCCTCTCCCCTCCAAACCGAGCTAGTAATGAACAAATTCACTGCACATTACTCTGGACTTGATCTCTTGCAAAATAGTGCTGGAACAAACAATTTGGTTTGTCAACACCTTTCACTGGACTCCTCCATCAATGTCAGTGGTCCAAATTTATACAGCAAAGTGCATTTGACTGCAGGACCCTGAGCTGATTAGACTTCCCAGCTGAGCGAATTGTTCTAGACAGGACGGCAGCTCTGATTGCTAACCCAGCTTGAAAAATAGTCTCTGCTGCCTGGGATTAGCATGAATATTTTGATATAGATCGATAAGCAATCTCCACTCCATAAGAAATGCCAGCAGCCTTCATTTGGCTGATCAAAGGTACATCAGCAGCCAGGGACAGCTGGCTATTGTTTTTCAGTCCAGGCTCTGTTGAGGTAGCAAATCCACGGGAGGGACCGGCGAGCACGGCTACCCTACTTTTCCCCACCTAATCGTGGAAGCAATCACTGCTTCACAGGATCCCATCTCCCGGGGATGAACCCCCTCGTATGAGGAAGGCAGATCGCCCAACCATGTGGGGACACAGCTCATTGTTGATGCATTCTCAAAGCGCTTGGACACAACCTGGTACTGACCCGGAAGTAACGGTGCGGTTTGCAATCTATGTGTTTACCTCTGTTGCACCTTAACTCGTTTCAGCAGATTTAACACTGGACTCCCACAGAGGTCAAGGTTCATCCCTTTAATAATAATGAACAATAAAATTTGATGCTAAAAACATTTTTTTAATAAGAAAAAGGTGTTTTCAGGGGCATCTTCATTGTATCTTTTTAAATACAGTTGATATAGAACCAATACTCCATGTGTATTCTGAGCTTGACAGCAGGGTTGACTGGACTGATCACTGGTTTTTCAACCCCCCCACTGGTTTGCCAGGCCCCATAAAAGGCCACAGGTGTGACCCAAGCATTTAGCAGTGTTTAACTAGTGCGGAGTGAGACCACACGCCACCGACAGGCTGGTAGCTCCCACATGGGACCAATACATGAGCCTAGAGGAGACGGGAGGGGACGGAGCAGCAACTGCAAATTGCAGGTTTAATTCATTAGGAAGTGTCACCTTATTCTGGGGCAGCCTGAGCAGGCTGATTATAAAGCAGTTATCAAGATTAATTAGGAGAATATATAGGTAAAGATCAGCAGGCCTGAACCTTCTACACTGCATCTCGTAATTTCTCCATTAGCATCTCTGGTGCTGGTGAGACTTCAGCTCTGCCGCCCTCATTATGTGCATATGCACTACGTGTATGTATATGTCCTGTATATTTTATTGTTCTATTTACAAAGCTGAGTAAACCTCTGCCAGTTCAGCAGCTCTGGGACGACTGCTAGAAAGATGTGGCAGAAGCACAAAGACAAACCTTTAAGTTTACAACAACCGGACGCCATCCCACGCTTCGCTCAGGTTCTCTCAGGTCAAATGTATAAGAGAAATGTTCTAAACTGCTGGTTTATCAGAGTGTTTATATTATTCCTTCAACATGATTCAGTTAGCATAACCTTGAATCACAGCAGTTCAAGTGCATTGGCGGCCTGTGTTGCTTGCGAGCAGATGACGTCTGCCCTCTCCCTTTGGCACCGGCTCAGACCCAATCTTTCATCCTGCCTGCTCCACTCTAGCACTTGAAGTGGCCCTGGGCCCCAGACATTCAACAATCACCTATAGATTCATTTTGTTTTTAAGTTTTATAAACTTGTTTAATGATTAAAAACCGTGCCAGGCAGAAGATTCCAGCGTCAGTGTAAATGTATGCAGATGAGGCATGGCTTGTGGTTACAGTTCATCTGATCTCCACCATAAAGTGAATAAATAGAAATATCAGATGTTAATAATAGTAATATGCTCTTTGCATTGGTACACGTACGCTAAACATAGATGCTATTAGGGCTGAAATCAGCCGATAAACCAGATGTATTGATATTTACAATTAAAGTTCAAATCAGGAACTTGAAGCACACCACGGCTATTACCTGAATATAGACCAGCAGGACGAGACTGAAGCACTAAACGAGTCAGCAAGCATCTATTGGATTTTATCAACAGGGATACATTATAAGCAGTTTAGATATTTCCTCCTCATCCAGGACTTACAAACACAGTTTACTTCACTGTGCAATTTAATGATTTTTGTGGATCTGAAAACAGGTTTGGTGAAGCTGAGGACTTAAATAATAGCAGGAGTGGTATCGAACCTCTCCGAAGAAGATCAAATGCAGCTTTCATTAGTTTAGTACAGCGCCAGGCTTCATTGATGACTTGTCAGACAGTCTTCCCTTCAATACGCAGCGAGAGGCTCTAAAAATCATCCTTTTACTGAGCCCTCTCGGCTGTAAATTCAGCTCAGCTCAATACTGCCCTCCTTCCTCCCCCCCAAACCTCCATTATTTCTTACCATGGATTAACCCTATGCTGCTGATCAAAAGGAAGCTTCTCCGTGTATCTGCTCTGGCTGAGACCCATCCGTCCATTAGCCACTCATAATGAAATCTTCATCTTATTATTATGGAAAAATCCATTGTTTGTCCACAGGTACCATATTTAGTAGGAGAGCATGATCTTCCGGAGGATTAAGGAAATGCTTCGGGGGGTTTTGCTGCTCTTCAGAAGGAAGGAGGAGGTGGGTGATGGGGCAGAGGAAGGGGAGGGGTGAGATTACTTCACAAAATCAGGGGTCTTATGCACCTTTTGTGCAGTGAGACTGTTTCCAATTAAGACAGCATGAGCCGCACAATATCACATTGTCACGCAGTAAACAGAGCTCTGCTTCCCACAGAAACAGGACTGGATCCCCCTTCAGGGCCTAATGAGTGTAGCACTGTCCTATTTTCCTGCACTGTCTGCACAATTTAATAGAGACATAACCTGAAATCGCATCCAAGTGCGCGCAGCTAGCACAAGATACTGATCATATTTAGCTGCTGCCTTCAGAAGTTGACCCACGCATGACTACACTTCTTACTCATTCTTGTTGCATTAGTCTGCCCCTTGTGTTTGAAGTGTACTTACAGTAAATATGATACATACACCAGAGCTAAAAGCTTTACATAAAACTGCCTTCAAAGAGCATATTAACCCATCTTTGTTTACAAGAGACAAGGAGGAGAAAAAGACAATTTGGCACAATGGTCATAAAATGCTGTGCTCCCCTCCACCTCACTGACTCGCCCAGACACATGTGAGCACGAGCACACATTCTGCAGACATAATGCAGACACGAGGCTAAATCACTTGAGACGGGAGCATTTAAGACGGAGTGTCACATTTCTGTGTAATAAATAGCAGAGATTGATTTGACCTCCCAGCCAGGTCCTTCAGTTTACTTATCCAGAAGTTTAGAAAAATGGAAGCTTATTCTCTCAGGGGATCCCTCAGAAGGAAATGGGATAGCCTGTTGTGGGTCTAAGCGGTCCAGCCGTGTCAATATGGTCAGCGTTCTACCAGTTCTTACAGGAGGATGGGAGGATGAGGAAGAAGAACAAGACATCCCAAA
This sequence comes from Takifugu flavidus, assembly GCF_003711565.1. Classification (NCBI taxonomy): domain Eukaryota; kingdom Metazoa; phylum Chordata; class Actinopteri; order Tetraodontiformes; family Tetraodontidae; genus Takifugu; species Takifugu flavidus. Next base: position 6,946,745 of record NC_079521.1, read on the forward strand.
GTGTTAGCAAAGGTCAGCAACAGGGAACAGAGGGGAGAGAAAGGTAAAAGCATTCCTCATACCGTTTGTCCTGGAATGCCCTTTTGTCTTATTCTTAGTAGCAGACAGATCTGGATGCAATGTTTTGGCCAAAATTTCCCAACAAATAAGAGAAAAGTCGTTTCCATCATCTGTGGATAAGCTGTCAAAAAAACAATATAAAGGGGAGGCAGAGAATTATTTTGTGAATTTGCCCAAATTTGATTCTTCACTCAACATCCCCAAAGCTGCCCAGAGGGAAGGGGGGGATTGGAACCAGCAGGTGTATCATAAGAGGCCACGTTCAGCCCCTCACCAGAAGGCATGTGGCTTCCTTCGCTGCAGCACACATTAGCAACGTTCAGCACTGGAAGGTGCCTCTGTAAGCATTTTCACTGACGTGAGGGGAGGAAATTGCTTGAGACAAGGGGCAAAAATACACGTACGTCTGCTCCGCAGCTGTGTGGCCAAGTTAAGGAAACACACGTGCACACCTGAGCATCACGTCTCTTCTGAAAAGCTCGCAGGTAAAGAACACACGAGCAAGAGCACGGATACACAGCAACACGTGGCGTGCGTGTGCTCGTTTCCACAAGCCTTGGTGACAACATCTCAAAAATATGTCAACCACAATAACAGGGAGCTTCCAGGTTTAGTGAGAGCCGGATTAAATGTGGAATGTGAAGAAGTAATGCAGATAAAAAACACACAAATACTCTTCTGTCCTAAACCACCCTGCTATTAGCTCACTCATAAAACATTCAATCGTTTCATACACTAGATTAGTGAAACATTAGAAAAATGATCGATGTTGCAACAAATCACAAACTTTCGATGTGATTCAGGCCTCAATTTTGAGTAAAATAAGTGACTTCCCTGTTCACAAACTGTTAATGCTGCATGATGCGCTCGGGTGCTGTGAAAACACAGGCTGCTATCGATGGGCTTCCCTGGACTCTGCGGAAAGGAGCAGAAGCAGCCGGTGATGAACGGTGGCAGCACAGTCAATGAAAAATCAACTGGGAAGCACAAAGCTCTTAATGCTCAGCCATATTGGCTGCTGACGGGAGCAAATAACATCCCTATGGCTCTTACAGAGACCAATCATACATTTGCACCAGCAACGACACAGTTTCTGGACCGCAATAAATTCTCCACCCTGATTAAACAGTAAATTCAGCATGCCTATCACGGGCCCATTAAGAGGGGAGCTGCTTTCAAAAACATCATTAATCAAGCAAGAGATATGGTGAGAAATATCAGTCATCGATTCTAACTGCTTATGACAGTTTACACAGCTTTATATCTGCAGGGAGTGCTCGCTGATCTATCAATTACCAGCAGCCTATGCCACATGCTAATTGTGCATTTTCCCCTCTAATGCATTTGCACTGTTATCTTATAGGCTAATGAAACCAAACAAATCAATAAATATAAATTATACATCCAAAGATGTACTGCAGTGAACATAAAGCCTCTAATTAATTGCACTTGATTAATTTATATACTTTAATTATCTCTCCAAGCTGCAGATGGCATAAATATCTGGACAATCTGCTTATTGCTATGTCAGTCATAAAATGGCAGATGCAGGGAAACTATTAGGTGAGGCTTTGTCACTGAGAAACACAGTTGCTGACATAAAAATGCCTTTCATCTGAATAATTTAAAGCGAGCAAATTGCTAGACCATACACAGCTTTGGACAGTAATTCCTGAGTGTCTCTGGTTTGGAGACTAGTTCGTCCATTTCACATGAGCACAGCCCAATGTTCCCCACATTTCCCGTTATCATTCTTTATGTCCCCCATTCTAAATGTTTGGGTAGTACACATTTAAGCCCCCCCCCCCCACCCCCCAGTATACAAATTTCTGCAGAACATTTATGGGTGGGATGGAGTCCTATCTGCCATCCCTGCTGAACAGAATTGACTCTTATTCAACTGTGCCGAACATTCAAATGACATTTTTGCCTCGGTAAAAACGGGGAAGATTTTGAGTTGTTTTAAGTTTACAAGAACTCCTGTCTACATTATTCGTGCACGTGAACGCTCTACGTCTTCTGTTTAAACCCTTTAGTTTATTAGTGGACAGGCTGTGAGCATCCTTTTTTAAGCTAATTGCAACACAGAGCTACATGCTAATAACCTTCACAGACAATCTGAATTCAAACAGATGGCATATTGTGGCAAATAAACCCAATAAAAGGCTGATTCTATTCACATGCAGTTAATAAGCTCAAACTCCAAATAAACACTGTCATGTAAACACACTTTTCTGATCACCTCACTTTAATAACTGCATGTAAGACAGGTTTTCCTGCTGATCACAGCTGAATCATTAATTGAATTCCGAGATCATTGTCACATTGTGATGGACTTTGGAATGAGGAATAATGTGGAACGTGGTGTTGTCAGGGGTTACTCTACCACACGTCACCAGTTTAAGCTGAATTATCAGTTAAGATGAATGAGCATTGGGGAACATAGCGGCTGGTTTCAAAACATCATTATTTTGTTACATTTCAATGACATTAAAAACTCAACACAGCCTTTTCCTGCAAGAGCCAATAAGTTGAGGGAAGTTAAAATAAGTTGTCTTCCAAGGGTGCACAGGGAAGAATCTAGTGAGGCTTCTGGGTCTTTCCATCTCGACGCTGCTAATGAGGGTGTTTTTAGTATAATTAGCCCAGCAGGGCGTCTGGCAGCATAATTACTAGTGAGGCATTACAGAGGAACATTTGTGAGTCCAGGTACAGTAAATATGTGTCAAGGTCTGAAGTGGTGAGGGCTGGTCTCTTTCTGAGGCTCCATCTTTCATAAACAAGCCGTTACTTTTACCAAACAATACTTTCCCCGGTGACACCAAAAGAACTTCCACAGAACTGCAAAATGGTCTGAATGGAAGAGGTGCTGATACCGTAATCGGTCCAGCCAACAACCAGGGTTTTATGGCTCCGAATCAAACTGCAACAACTCAGCTGCCCATTGTTGGGAGTGTTTTATGAAGTAAGTGCATCCCTGGCAGGGATGTCTGGCAATGTTGTGCAGGACACATCAGACGGTCAGTTCAGACAACAGTCTGTAAACACACCTGGACTCTCTGGCTAAAACTTCAAACAATCCCACAGAATTTTTACCCTTCCCGACATTACATGTGGTCATTTTGTCCTTCTTTACTTCATAAATTCACCCTTAAAGTGTTCCATGAACCACATGTAGAGGTTGTATGTATACGGACACAGAGGGACCCCACTGGAACGTAAATGAGCAGCTTCACAAACATCAGGCTTCTCTCAGCGTCCTAACTTCGCCATCACAGTATGATTTAGTCGCTTTTGAACAATGACGATCATGGAAGGAGCATCATTTGGGAGGGGGTGATCCATCAGAGGCTCATTCAGCTTTAATTCATGTAGATGCACACCTAATACTCATTACAAAGATGCAATTTCCAGCCAGTCAGCGCAGATTAATAGGGATGCGTCGCTGCAAGTGTTTCTTTGCTCAGTGCCTCCAGCAGGATGGATGGCGTTCATCCGTGTACATGACAAACTGCCTGGGTGAAATTATGGTGAACAGACAATAATCAAAAAAAGCCAGCTGGTTTTTACCCTCCTGGTTCAATTCAACACAATTTAAATTGCCTAAATCAGACCTTCATAGGTTTCCTTTAAGCAGTTTAGGACTCAGTATCATGTAAAATGCTTGTTATTTTCTATTTTCAGTATTTTGTTACTGAACTTCACAAATTACAAAATCTTATAAACTATTATTATATTCACTTGACAATGGAAATGTATTTATTTTTTCCCCATTCATAGGAATTAATTCATAGTACATCAGTTATAATTCATGTGTAATATATCTATCCAACACAAATTATTAGAACAAGTTTCAAGTTGGTTTTAATGGGGAAACATTAATAACAGTTTGCTTGTATATTGTAGAACACAATCATTTTAAATAATGTGGTTTTAAAATTTGCTTTGTTTCGGCCATTATACATAAAACCATTCTGTCACTTTCCTTATATAGTAATTATATTTAAGGAAGCACTTTTTAACATTCCCACATTGATAGTGCTGGAGCTCCAGGTGGACAAGCGCTGCGGCCTGGCCTGTCATTAGCTGTGTGCCGCGCCATTATCCCGCCCACTCCCCTCCCCTTCCTCTTGCCTTCACACCAGTATCCTCCCTCTTCCTCTGCATGCCCAGCCATCCATCCTGCATTAATTGGGTTTGGTATTGGAATCTCCATCTCACGGCACACCCTTGCATCTCTGGAGCAGACGTAAAGACCAGCATGTTTAGTACAACAATTATGATAATTGCCGCAGAGCACTCGGCTAAAGGAATAAGTAAATCTGATTAAGAGGCCTTCTGCATGATCAAATATTAATCTGATGTGTCTTCACTCTGACCTGGCTGGGAACATAAGAAGCTCTTATGGTCTTATGCATTAACAGATTTGCACAGGCTGAACTCATAGCAACTAATAATATTGGACATGCGAGTCAGAGCAGAGCTGAATCCACTTACCCTGAAACTAAATAAAAATAGCGAGGACAACGGTGGACTAAGCTTTATGATGCCTCTCAATTATTGCAAATTAGAGATGACAGTAAACATCAATTAGAAGAGTATTCTCAGAAGTCCCCGTTGAGCTGTACAGAACACAAAGATGTCTTAAAGTTAGACTAATCCCAAATTCCACTGTGTGACAAACACACACACACACACACACGCACACACACAAGTCATCATATGAAGTCTGTTTTATGTACTTTGAATTATAATCCAGAGTAAACCCATATTAAAACTCCCACTTTTGCCAGGTACACGATAGTTAATTACAGCAGACTCATTTGGAGAATATTAACTGTAAATATATCAACATGTTTTTAACGTATAGTGTTTGAAAATACAGCAAAATGTGACAGATATTTTTGTATAGTTCTGAATAACGTTAGAAATGGAAGTATCGACCAGAGGAATAACAAAAAGATGTTTTTACGTGAATATCTCACGGCTAAGCCGACACAACTGTCAGATTTCATGGGCTGAGCAGCAGAGAACACAAGATGATGGAGAAGGACACCGACCAGACAGCCGCTGACAGTTTAAAGCAGATTACTGGGATATTAAATCAACACAAAGACCCAGTATTTAAAAACACAAAACAGCTTGTGAGAATCATTGGATTATGAATCTGGATTACATCTCGATATCCTCATTGCTGAGAGACTCTGCCTGATGGGGGGGGCGGGGGGTCAGCAGGAGACCTAATCTACTTACAAAGCATATTTAGCTCGCTATGATTTATCAATTAGATAAGGCTTATTCCAAGGTCAAATCTTAATTCAAAACATATTGTTTACTCTGTGGAGCATCAGTGCAACAGATGTCCTGGTGTCTGCTGCTAAAGTAAAGTCATTTTAGAACGTGTGTGGGTGGGTGTGTGTGTGTGTGTGTCTGGAATGTGTAACTGAATAACACAAACCACAGAACACACCAAATGGCATTAAAATAACAGTATGGTACAGTCGGCCCCCCTCACAGCTGTCATTGTGAATATTTAATTGTCACTTGAAGGTGTCGTTACACACCAAGCTTCTTTTTTTTAACCATATTAATCTTTTATAAACTGGAAATTAATTTATGATTGAATCTCAAGTGATACACTATAATCCAGAGACAACATGGATTTAATCCAGAGTTCTGTGAAACAAGAACGAAGTCTGCTTGTGAGAATGATCCGTCTTAACTAATATGAGATTAACCCAAATGCTCTGCCCAGCAATAAAAAGAAAGGCGCACAGCTCCTGACAGCATGCTTGATTATATATTCTGTCAGACATGAATTAAACAAATGAGGAGAGAGCAGCAAGTATCTAGTGATGACGTGACCACAAACATCTTTATGTCTTTTGGAATTATGAAAAGGTGACATAGCTCTTTTTAGAAAAGGAGTTCAATGAAGGGCTTCGGTTGCCATTGACACATTGTGCACGAAGACAGCGGCAGCAGCGTCCGAATGGGACACAGCAGCCAGCCAAAGACTGTATGAAACGGACTCAAAATGAATCCTCTGGTCAAACTCACATTCTCACGCTATATTTTCAATGTTGCTCCAAAAAAATCTGGGTGAATTAGGAAATGAAATGGTTTTTTTTAGTGTTGAATTAAACCGTTTGAGGACTTTTTTAGCTAATTATTTATCATGGGATCCAGGCCTGTGATTTGACTGTAACTGTATTAAGAAAACTGAGGCTTTCACAACGTTAATGGTTAAACTCACTTACAATTTAACACAGTTTAGGCACTGATCTCATTATTCAAACCAGTGAAAGTGTTTTGTTTTTTTTGGGTTTTTGCACGTGTTAATTTTCACAAGGTTAAGTGTGATGGAGTCATGTTCTCAGGTATTTTAAAGGAAAATAGACACACTCACTGGTACTGATATGAAGGGAATATGGAGAACCTAAGAAGAAGGTTCGGATGCTAAATGTTTTCTGTAGTCGTCTGCGTCCAGCAGCTCGTCTACAGTTTGGACAATGATGCCGTCCAGAGTCAGGAAGCCCCCGGCTGATCAGGGTCTGTAATCCTTCCTGAACAACCGGCACAAGCGCCAGAATTCACTGTCTGAAGCAGCACATGTGAGTATTTGTGAACAGAAGAGAGCTTTTTCAGCTACCTACGAGCTACCAGGTCTCTGTCCTCTCACACAATTGGATTATCGCAGGACCCCTCTGCTTCTAACCAGCTCCCACAGATTTAATATGCCACTGGAATTTGATATATGACTTAATTTAGATAGAATCCTCATGACAGGCAACTTGTGACCTTCTGTTTAAACACCCGTCGACTGTGTCAACAAAATTCTGCTTTTGACATCTGCACCCAAGGACGCTTCTACCAGCACTCTTTATTTTTGAAGTGTTTAAAATGATAAGAAAATAATTATTCATGTGAAGAAGCATATTAAGAGTCCTGTCTTATATTTTCAACAACACACAATAATACTTCTAGCTCCACCTGACTGACATTTACATAAATGCATTAACAATAATTATTAAAATGAGTATTTATGACATTTAAAAGCCAAGATTTAAAAGGTGAAAAAAGAACATCAGTTCACAACAACAAAAATTACAACAACAATGATAATAATAAAAATGGTTTTCCCCATCATTTTGCGTCATATTTCAGTGGATTCTCCATTTCTGTCAAAGCTTAAATAGACATTAACATAGCACAACAAAACAAAACAAATAAAAAAGTAGCGGTAAAACTGGGAATGAGAGAAATAAAAGTTAAATCACTACGTTGTTGCGAATATTCTATTATCAGCAGTCTTATCTGATATCTAATTTTGCACTAGGTGGAGCTGCTACCGGTTGCTTAGGTTTATTGTTGCGTCGGTGCACATGGGGACGGGCAGGTGCACACAGCCCACCGTGGGCTATCAGGTATCCCCTTGGCCTAGGCCTCTCCCATTTGTCATGGTGAATGAGCGGTCTGCCTGACTGCACTTTCCCATTCCATTTCCTCTCAGGCTGCACTGAGGCCCTACCACCCACTGTACGCTGTCATTTGTTTAACCCTTTTTCCATTCACAAGAAGTGTGAGCAATAACGCTCCTCTTTTCAATAGCTTACACACTCTCTGCTGGGTCACAAGACAGTAAATAACATTTCAGCACTTAACTGGCAGTTTAAAATGAAAAGATACTGTATTAAATATCTGATGTATGACATCACTAAGGAAGACATAATATCACATGCACAACAAAGGAGGGGGAGTGCAAACTGCTCACTGTGGTTCCACTTCCAAATGAAGATGTTGGGACGTCACCTCCTCCTGCTGTCCATGCTTGTAGAGATACTTGGCCCAGGCATCCTGACCCACCATGTTCCACAACAATAAAATCCCAACACTGAGCCCACCGACACCCTTCCAGCAACTGTAAGAGAACACTACAATGGAAAACAATGTCTGTTTCTGTTCAGTGAGGGGAAACAAGCGCAGGAGCACAAGTAAGGGTAATTGCAGAACACCCCAAGCTCATCCTATAAAGAAACTCAGGCTTTTTCCTTTTTTTTCCCCTCATTTGCCCCAGCTCAAAGAAAACCAGAAAATTTCCATTTATTTCAAACATTTGCCCCAACTCAGGAACTAATCTAGACTTCTTTTTTTCCCCCTTTAATAGTGTAGAACACATGTCTGTGGGAGAGCAGGACAGCATATGTTGTCAAGTTGCTCTGTGGTTGTGTGTAAAGAGGCTGCAGCACCATCTACTGGCAAAGAGGCAGGTCAAGAAAAGATACAAACGCGTTCAACGAGTTGGCAAAGAGATTCTTTTCACATTCTGCTGCATTTGTGCTGCTCATCCAGCATTTACTCATCTGAGTTCCCTGCTTATTATAAGAACAGATATAGTCTTTGAGCGAATGACCCTGAGTGTCGGCATCATGCTTCACCCTCAAATCACTGACACAAAGAGGTAAAAGTTCAAGAAGGCCTCTTCCTCACATCACATTCATAACTTCCACCACGGGACATATAAACAACCTCTTTTCTCCCTTGCCCTCATTTCCTTTAGTGGATCCTGTGGACAACTAATAACGACTTAATCAGCCTGATTGCACATTCATCACTGTGATCTGTTTCTTTTTTGCAGCTGACGAAGAGAAGCCTGTTTTACTTGGGAAATGAAATATTTCGTGACCTGTTGCTTTTGCCCTTCCAGTGGAGGCAGAGACCCCACAGCTGAGTAAACAGCAGGGTTGTGTATGAGGCAGGTAACAACTACTTCCCAGTCTCCTCTACACTCATCAAAAAACTAGATTGGGATCAAAACTGGCATTTTATCAATCACAAAGTGTGCTCTTATGCTTTTTGATGAGAAACTAAATAGTAAAAGCAGTCCAACAAGACCAAAATAAAATAAAAAATATTTATGCAATGCCATTAGAATCATGATTTGTCAGGTTGCAAGTGCATTAAAATCACATGCACAGATTAAAACAGACGACGACTCTGGAGTGTTTATTTTTTTTAGAACCTTGTTTAGAAACACAATATGGCCAATCAATTATCATGGTCTTGAACCTTTGTGTGCAATTAGAAGTTAAGGCATGAAGAAGACATATTACTTTTGCCTGATCAGGGTCTATTGAATTGTGTCCTCCCAGCAATCCTCAGATGACCAGTCAGCACTAAAGCACCCATATTGTGTCTATAAGTGTGAATTGATTAATATTACTGCAAAGCATTCCCAAGACAACCAAAGACCACCATTGAAACCCAATACCAATTATATGTTTTCTTCTGGGGAAATGGCCACTCAGTACACTGGATCAATGCGGATTTCAAAAGGTCAAAGCAATACATTTCTGCTGGAAAGTTCGTGTGCCCTCGACTGCCAACAGCAAACCTCCTGACCGTAAGTGTTGTAGGATAAAGATGGACATATGAGGTCACGTCACATTAATTCATGCTTTTATTGTGGAGGTGCAGCAACGAGAGGACCCTTTTTGGATCATCAAACCAGTTGTCATCATCAAACCCTGTTAAACATACCAACAATGCTGCTCAGTGTGAGGATGCAGAAACTTTTCAGCATTAAAATACATTGATTACTCGACTGCAAAGACACTGAAGTGAGTAACATTAATATTATTTTAAAAAGGTCTTGATTTATTGACACCGAAAAGGGAGGATTCCATAATGAGGTGGTAACAGGAGGTTACCATCATGCACACACACTCATTCACACTCTGAGCACTGTAATCCTCCCCACATAAGCAAAGAGTATCGATGTTCATATGCAAATCTAATTAAAGCCCATATTAATTGCCTTGGCCTAAATGACCCCAGTGAAACCAACACCTGGCAAGCTTGCAGAGAGGATTTCCTCATGCAAACATGACTTATAGATTGTTGCTTTTTTCCCTCCCCCCCAACCTTTTACTGCTCAGACCTCTGAGGACTTTTTGAATCCATATTAATTTCCTCTCTGGCAGTTATGTGAGCAGGGTATGAACTGTGCTATTTCACTTTTAATCTGTCAGTAATTTAGTAATGTGTAAACTAATTATGCAACGATATAAATGTAATTGCTTCTGGGAGGTGTTCAGAAAAATCAATGCCTTCACACAGAATGCCGTAAATTGCATCGGTTTATTATAATCATGTGTCAAGAGCTGATTATGTTATGAAACTAAAAAGTAGATGTCAGCCACAGGTCAATACAGCCTGGCTCCATAAAATCTATGCCTCTCCATTAATGTGAGAGTGCTCAGCTTCCCCCTCCCACCACTTCTCTACTGTCTATTTGCTGTCTAAATACTGAAACGCACAATATGACGCAGTGAGTTGACTTTTGAGGGAAAATAATGGGCGAAAATGCTGTTTGCATGAGAACTTCGAGCTATGATCAACATCCCAATCTGATAAGAGAGAAATGAAGAAACAATATTGAAGATGTCTTAGAGTCACTTCAGAGATTTGGATGGAAAAACAAGTCTGAATTTCTCTAATGGGCCACCGGAGCTTGATGATCAACTGGTCCTGAGTCACGCTCACGCAGAGTAAAAAGTTCAACATGAGGGGACAAAAAAATACTTTTGAAGCCTCTATTTCACTGGGTCATAAAGTCTACAATAATTTGGAAAGTGGTGGTAATGAAGAGATAACAGATCAAAGGTTTACACAAATGAAAACACACTTAAACACAATACTTCTTTGATGAGACTGAAACAGCAAAGGACCAATGCAGCTCTTAATGTAGCAGCGACCTCGCTGCAAGGCCATTTCTGGTAGTAATTACAGATGCCCTAGATTATGATTGATAGCCTTTGTTTACAGTAAGTTAAAGGGAGAGGCAGATTTGAAAACAACGTAAATAAGGTGTGCAGGAGAAAATTGCAAATAGACATTTGGAGCGGCAGCAAAGGCTTCAATAATCAAACAGAAATAACATTTTCCATCTTTACCATGAAATTATGTACCCGCACATATATCTTAACTTGACAGTTTTCAGCCAACTATGAAAATTACTGGAGGTGAATACAGTGCTTATGTCAGGCAGTACTCGTCGAGGGAGCAGTTTGGAGCTCTCTCTCCTGAAAATGATGACAGATGAATGGCCTGAAAATTGGGTTCTTGCATTGCAGGCTGCTTCGCGACTCATGATCTCCGATTTCAAAACAAAACATCGAGGGAAAGTTTCATTTACCGTGACAACGGGTGACATGTTCACAGTCAGTGAAGCTCACAGTGAACATAAAAACCACACATGTCTGGTCACATGAAGGGAATATCTGGCTTCTGCTGCTGTTTGGCCACAATAAAGTTACCTTCCCACAGCAAAAGCAATCTTTTAACTTTAGTTTTGTCTTGTGTTGGAGGATTCAGGGCTTTTTTCTGGTCCTAAGTGGATCAGATCCAGGTTAGCCAGGACTATACTGAAGCATCCTCTCACTCGCTCAGGCCAAATCACTCTAAACCTCTCTCCTGTTGTACAAATTGCTTGAACCACAGATTTTCCTGTCTGGACGGATTGATCAAGCTTTGAAGTGTGCAGGTCAGTTTAAGGCCAACTTCTGAAGGCAGTGCTTCAGCTGGGCTGGATTGAGTATCATGCATGTACCTCAACTGTGTATTTTCTACTGAAAAGGATCAACCTTTACATATGATGATTGAATTTATTTGCTCAGTAACACAGTGAGAGAGATGGAGAGGATTCCATTTAAGATCCTCATTTGACCTCTTAGCATTTACTTTTGTAAGTATGCTTAAACCTTTAAGGTTTCATTTCATTTAACATTCACATGGTTATATCTGGCATTTGCTGCAGCTCCAGTGGACTTTGGGATCCCTCAAGGCTCCACTTTAGGCCCCTTCTTGTTTTCTAGTTAAATTTGGTCCGTTGTCAAATGAATCTTCTTCTAACTGAGAGTCTTGGCTTAACTGAAGTCATATTAGCTAAAAAAGGAATTTGAATGATCACATCTTGTTTGGACTACTGTAGTTGTGCAATATATATTGGCTTGGACTATTCACGTCTCCGCTGGTTATAGTTGGTTCAAATTGCAGCTACTTGGCTGCAAAACAGGAGTGGAAGTCTTGAACACATCTGCCAATTTCTGATTTGCTTCAGTGGCTTCCACTGAATTTTAGAGGTGCATTTTAAAAGTCCTGACATGTTTTTAAGGTTCTTGTTCATTTTTCAAATGTCTTACACATCTAGGCTCCAGACCGGCAATCAGATCGACCTGGATCATGTTTACAACGTATTTCTGTTCTCCGCTGATGCTGTTTAACCCACAAGCCTCCCTTGAGGTCTGGGCTTGTGGTCCCATGAAGAAATTACTGCTATGTGGCTGAAAAAAGTTGATGCATCATACTGGAAGGTTTTGCTTCTCCTTCTATCTTAAACAGCATCAATCCTCACCCCACAGGATTACCTTGAATCAGCACAGAGTACTTGTGCTGTCTGAATTCATTCATTTGGAGATGGTCCTTAGTTGGTTGGAGAAGCAAAATAAAACCTCTGGATTTTTTTAAATTAAAACATGTGTCATTCGCTGCAATTCTATAGGTTACTACACCCTAAATTAACATATTACTGGGTCATTTCTGTGGAAAACCCTCTTAGGGCTACAGTCTTTGACCCTGTTGGCATGAGTCATACGCCAGTCAAGATGCTGTCAAACCTGTGCTGTTAGGGACAAGATTGTAACGTTGTGAACTCTTGTCAGTTTGCTGTGTCCCCAGCAAAAGAAACAACAACAGAGGATCTAATGGTGGGAAGCAACTCACCCATTAATACATTTCTATGTACATAGTAAAAATGCCAGTACTGATAATGTCATTGACTTCAGCACTGCCAGTCAACTAAGATTTGGTTTTAAATCAAAGCCTGTTTAACAGTTTCTAAGTCAGCTGAACACAAAGTGTTAGGACTGTCAGATGTAGTTGGAAACATCTCTCAGCATCTTGTCCACATCGTGCTAATTTTAAAAGATTGGGACTAAACTTCATTTCCTTACTAACCAATTACTTTTTGCAGCGGTAACTTGGTAAATGACACTAATATGGTTGAGAGAAGTTACTTATTCCCATTTTTCAATGGATCTTTTATGAAGCAAGCAAACAGTTTGTATTTCTGGGTGGTTGCAGCGGCTGGCTGCACAGAACAAAGTGTTTTCATATCTCATGTGCAGAAATTTGCTGCTACCACCTGAATAACGGCTACAAGGCAAAGGTTGTCCAGACCACTGACTCGCTCTGACAGGTGAGCATGAGGAGCTCAGTCTCCATGTGAATGATTTGCTTATGGAAGAGCTGGTCAATCAGGGAATGATTCGTGAGAGCTGAGGTCACTGGCAGATGATGAGGCTAATTAATCTTCCTTTGCACTCTAGCCGCTAATTATTTTCTTCCGCAATTATGTCCCTTATACAAACTACCCTCCTGAACTGATAATGCCCACCAGGACCTCCCATCCATAAAGAAAGAAGTCATAGAGGATGAAATTACAAATGAAATTGATAATGATGTTAAAATCTTGTTTTCTTTTGCAATCGCAGTAAATCCAACAGGAAGTCCTACACCAAAAGTAGAGGACTGATGGAACTGATTATTTCTACGTGGTTCTTCGCTCCCTTAGACAATTTCTCATACCTCAGTGGGAGCTACATGCTGTCAGCCAGCCAGTCTGCATGAGCTCAGCAACCGCAGTAGTTAGCAGCAGCAGCAGCAGCATCAGATAGCAACGATGTCTCAGTACCCTAGAAAAGAAAAGTGAGACAACAGTCATGCGACTGAGGGATAAGGATGCTGCAGCAGCAGCAGCAGAAGGCATGCTGAAGACCCCAGGGCTGAAAAAGAGCTAGATTTACCCTTATGTGTTAGTCTGGAGGAGCCTTGGTCATTGATCGAGGCTGGAAAGCAATGGAAGCCGCCATTTAGGCTGGAGCAATACAAGTGTGCTGGTATTGATTGATGAGGTGGGTCCTGTTAATATTATTTATGGCAGGGGGGCTCCACAGCTAGATGGCAGAGTGATCCCCCCCTATAATAAGTGGTAATTGATGGCACAGAGGGGCCGAGGCCTGCTCACTGACCCCAGTCTTGTGGAAGTCAGATGGATTGCCTCTAACACAGTTATGATTGATATTATCAGATTACATAACCCTCTACAGAAGCCTTGTGGGCTCGCTCAAGAGGGCACATTGATTTTTGATTAGGATGCCGCTCAACACATCAAGAAAGGAACTGGGAAAATATAGCCTGCAGCTTCAACGTTTCAGGACAATTTTCATCCTTGGTTCTTCACTCCGACAGTGTGAAGCATGGATGGTGCTTTATCGGCTGACAACGCTTGAAGTTACACAAAACCACCGGGATTGAAAAAAACATCTTGGATTTAGTCAGAAATGATGAAACTATGAAGTTGCAATTTGGTCAAAACACCCATTTCATTTGCGAGAGCAAAGGTAAAGGACATGAAAAAACGTTCTGCCCCATTTTATTCACCATATAAATGTAGGTCCATGGAGGAGGAATTAGTTGAGGAACTCCTGCTTAGCCTGTTTTACATTTGCCAATAAATTTCAAGATAAATTACAAGAGACTTGTAAATATGATAGTAACAAATTGTTCTTCTTGTGCACTTCCCTCATTGTTTTATTGCACATGTGGCCAATCTACCAGATAGAGTTTAATTGATCTGCGTAACGATCTTCAATCCGTTCACCGCTTTCCCCTCTTCCTCTAACAGCCTGCATCTAACCCCTCAGTATCTAATGCCCTAACCCCCTGCCTCTTTATCCACCCTCACCCTCATCAGCAAAGAGTAAAGCTGTGAATATAAACATTATGAGCTTTGGGTTCAAAACTTAATGGTTCACAAATCAACCAGTATGGATTTTCTGCTACTCCGATCAATAGCTGCTGGAAGGGGTCATGATTTCCAGCTTTCACATATACTCCTACTGTTATTTCATATCCTGGAGGTAAAGCATCCATTGGGGAGTGGGATCATTTTATGTAAAAGACAAAGCCAAAACAGTTAAGCACCTGTGTGTGTATGTGTGTGTGTGTGTGTGTGTGTGTGTGTGTGTGTGTGTGTGTGCGTGTGGACATCATTTCAGGGTGCACAATAGTTGCTGTGTATTTCACACTAAATAGCTAATAGTTTTAGCTCAGACCTCAGAATAGGTCGAGCATAAAGGCTCTTCAACATGGAAACTGGCCCAGGAAATGAAGAGCAGATGTTCGTTTATGCCAAATCCAGCAAAAACCGGAAATGTTTTAGCAAAGAAACATAATTAGCAAATTTGCAACTGTAGCCAACTGCTAAGACTACGGTGGTACTAATAGTCAGGATTAGGATAACTCAGCCTGATTTGCTTTTGCTTTTTTTGTGAGGATGACCAAACTTTCCCCAACATGACTTGGACTCCGTGTCACACGATGACCAAACTGCTGAGAAACACAGGCCGGTTCGCTACAGGACAGCCTCACATGATTAACGACTTCCAATTAGTGCCTGGATGGCAGGTTTCATGGCTTCCTACTGCCCACACTGCCCCCCTACACCAATGCTAATCTTTCTCAGGCACGCCTCAAGAGCTCACTCGCCTACATCAACAACATCCTGAATTGGAACGAGACGCCGCACGTTCCAAACAGGAACCAGGCACATTTTCCTTAAGGATGGCGTAGTTTGTTGTGGTTTGGAGGAGTTGCCCTGTGTGTCACATTTGTTCCATTTTCTAATGAAGCATTGTTATAAGATAATATGATAAGATAGATCCTCGGAGGCAGAACCACATCCTCACTGAGAAGATTCATTAGAAGAAGAGAGCAATATTTATGTATATATGTTTTATTTATGTAAGCTGATTGTTGTAATTATATTTTACCATTCACTGCATAAGAGTTGCCTTGTTGGCAATAGCAACCGCAAGTCTGCATGGAAAGATCGGTCTGCATTTTAAATTCACACATCCGCGTGTTTTAATGAGCATTTTGATCCACGATTAGCCATTTGGACAACATGCTGCCCGCTGGATGCTGTGTAGGCCTGAAAGAATTACTTCTGTTCATGGAGCTCTGACTCTGCTCCCAGAAACCACTCTATTATTAAGGCTTGGAAGAGACTTCAATGGATGGGGGGAAAAGAATCTGTAAACAATTAAACACAAACCGCATTTGTCTTTGGTAAGGACTGGCTGTTGTTTTCCGATCCCAGAGGAGCGGGAAGATGCCACAGAAGTAGCATTAAAAAGAGAAAGGATGCGTGAACAGCTGTTTTCTGGGACGGCTCATGGTGCTCACCACTATTTTCCTCTGTAGGATCTAGATCACCGCAACCCTGGCAAGGCGCTACACTCCTCCCTCATATGGTGCACATATGAAAGAGCAGACGTACAGAAGGCCACCGTCCTGGGAGCCACATGTATCAGAACATTTGTGGGTGGAGACACAACAGCCATAAAACGTGTGCGTTTGCATGTGAAGTGTCGGATATATTCAGGAGAAGAACTAAACAGTATTCAGATATTGGCAAGCAGATGCATGTGCATGGAGGCGTGTACAGAGAGAGAGAGAGAGACTGGGGGGGGGGGCAGAGAGAATGTGATTAAGTCTGTTTATGGAGTCCTATCACTGACACACAAGAGCTGGACCACCTGCAGTCTGGAAGCCATTACTCCAGGGTCACGGGATATCCTACATGTAAACTCTGAGTCACTTCACCTCAAATTGGGTGTAAAGATCCCATTTCCTCTCATCGACAAACTGAACCACCTGCGGGGAGGGATATGATCTCGTTGATATATTGGCCTCTATTGATATTCTGTCATACTGCTTCAATGGCGCGGCCTGTCAGCAAGTTTTGACAGGCTGAAATGTTGTTTGGTCAAAGCGGATCAACTGCGATGCCGGTGAACGTGGTGCCATTAGGTCGTCCTCCTAGTCTCCGTGTGTGTGTCAGTGTGGTTGCGCGCTCGGGCCAGACTGCCTAATTGTTCCTCATTAACGCCAATATGCAGGGTCTTCTGAAGAAGGCGTCACTTGCGACTGTCGGGATAATTGATAGTTGAATCAAATGATTCATTATTATGTAGGTTCACGGTATTGATATGGGATTATATTTGCTGTACAGCCTGTGTACTGAACTGTGACAATAAAGAAACGCCCCGTGTTTGTTGT
This sequence comes from Takifugu flavidus, assembly GCF_003711565.1. NCBI lineage: Eukaryota > Metazoa > Chordata > Actinopteri > Tetraodontiformes > Tetraodontidae > Takifugu > Takifugu flavidus. The sequence goes on from NC_079521.1 coordinate 6,963,989, forward strand.
GTACCATCTCGTGACTGGAAGGCAGAGCAGATGATGGCGTGTTGAATTAGACTGATGCCTCCCCTCTTACTGACAGTTCTGAAGCATTGCTCTGGCTGCACGCAGCACCAGCAGCTCTGGAATGTCTGATAAAATGATATTAATTCCACACATTAATGAGATTAATGAATCAGCGCAGCTCAAAGTAGGGAAAGCAGCTTTTTTCCTTTGTCTGGCCCTGAAATAATAACACAAAGGTAATTATAGCGCATCCATCAATCTGCTGCCGGACAGTCTAATTATCTGGGCATTTCTGAAGTGCTCACACTTCTTCGCATCCATTTGTATTGTGCGATCTGTTATTTTTTTCATTAATGGAGAGCTCATCTGCAGCGCCGCGTGCATGTTACAGTGACTGTGTGTCAGCAGCAGCAGCAGCAGCAGGCGCTATGATTGAGAGGGACGTGTCTTTAGATTGAGAGATCCCAAATTTCCGTGATGGATGAAGACGTCGCACTGCTAAGAGGTACATATCATCTGCTCATCATGCACCTTAAAGCATTCTTATCCCCTGGAGAGAATAATGAGGAGGCTGACAGCTCATCCGCTATAATCAATGGCTTTCAAATGAATAATCAACTCTACTAATTGAACAAAGAAATACTCCTGGAATTCTTTTCTTAGGGCATCAAGGTTTGGATTACAATTTTTTTTTTACTGGTTTTTATCAAAATGAAGTTGGTTATGTTTCCACATTTACAGTGTAAATTTAAACCATGGCTAATTAGTACCTATAGGTTGGTGGGTCGGTGGGTCGGTGGGTCGGTCGGTCTGTCTGTCTGTCTGTCTGTCTGTCTGTCTGTCTGTCTGTCTGTCTGTCTGTCTGTCTGCCCGTCCGTCCGTCTGTACAAAATAACTCAAATTTTTGAATGGATTTTAATGAAATCTTTAGGAAATGTTGATACTGGGACAGGGTTAGAATTGGTAGATTTTCTGGATTAACTTTTGATCTTCCTGATCATGTAGATCAACTTGCAACATATACCTATAGTATGTTCATATATATTGGTATACATAACAACACATATGGAACCATCTGTTTTTTCTTTCTTAATTTCTTGTCCAGCTCTTTATTTTCTTATCTTTATTTTCACTAACATGTTCAAGATATAAGTAATCAAATCAAAGTCAAGCCAAGCTGCTATGTTATGTAACCTTGTATTACTACTACTGGTACCTACACACACACACACCACACACACGCACACACACACACTATACTACAGGTGTAAGAGTCACAATGTGCTTGGTAGAGTTCTGCCTTTTTCCTAGTTTTTTTTGTTGTTGTTTTTAAGTATGGAGAACAATATAATATAAAATATGGCATCAATGCTTTTGCAGTTAACAACTAAACATTGATAACAACCGCACAGCTGGACCACCAGAAGATGTTGCAAAGCCTGGACCTGGCTGGTCTGCAGCAGCCTTCAGCTCCCTCATCTGGACTCTAATGGAGTTCCAAAACAATAATAATTACAAGAGCTGATCAGAGTGGGACACGGTTTGGCTCAGCCTGCCCTCCATTCCGACTAATTAAGAGGTAGAGCAACATCCTGGAGCTTCCCCATTAATAGTTACGGACGGGGAAAATTTTAAAGCAAAAATAATGTCCTGCAGCTGTCCAAGTAAGGCTTTTTTTTTACATCTCAACAGCACAAAGATGTCAGAAAGTGTCCTTTCAGGTCTTCACATAAACCACAGCTGTTATCTCCAGATCACGTCTCTTTTTCTGAGAAACTAGTCTCAACCACACCTGAACAAACTATTAAACAACGTTCATCTATTAGACTGTTATATTTCTTTAACCTGTTGTTTAAAGCTGTCCAAGTTTCCATTAGCTCAAAAGAAAAAATGAATTGATATATGTCTTTAAAACAATCCACAAATCACTTAACAGACAATGTTATGGTGAATGAAACTGCAGGGACAAGCTCAAGGGCAGAGTCACCCCATGTGATAAACACTCCCTTAGATCTCTACAGCAGTGTCCTGGTGGGAGTCAACAGCCTGTACTTGGGTTACAGCTGTGGAGCCGATACAGACAGGTTAATGGTAATATCATAGAGCAGCCTCAACTTTTATTACAATAAACTCCTCCAAATTTGAGGCCAGTCATTCCACTTGATTCAAGTGGTTTGTAAATGGCTCATAAATGTCCATTTATTTTTATAAACACTGGGGTCAGTTACCCAGCAGGCCTGGCAGAGGGACACTTACTTAGAAGAGGTTCTTGTCTTTGTATTTGCATAGAGGCAACAAAGATGACAGTAAAATAAACGGAGACGAAGGTAAAACAGGACACAGACCTCGTCCTGTGGACGTTACCGAGGACCTCAAGTGCACCTACACACACGCGTGCAAGATGATCGTGTCCCGGTTCTGGCCGCCTTCCTTCTTCTGAAGCAAATAAACTTTACTTTCTCGTGCACTGATATTTTAAAGGGAGCAGCCCTTGAGCCAGGCTGAAGGAGTAATGGATGGGTTTAAATCAACAAACAAGAGCTCTCTTCCACACTAAAAATCACCAACAGTTGTGTTTTTATTGCAAAATCAAAAGGCAGTTCTGTGCGAATATGGGTGCATTTATTGCATTTATGGCATTTGCTTCTCTTCCCCTCTTCTTTCTGTCCTTCCCCTCTGCCCCACCACCCCTTCTCCTCCTCCTCCTTCTCCCAGTCATCAGCAGGAGGAGTTTTTGTACTTGAAAATATCAAAATGGAGAAAAAATGCTCACAAAATCATGCACGTCATGTGTAAAAAGTGCAAAATATACAAGTTCTTTCTGTGCAATTAACTCATAAACACCTCTTTATAGAAGACTAAAATCTCTGATTGGCAGCAGGTATTTACATTTTAGTCTTGTTTTTCTAAACCTGTAAAGCTGCATTCATGATCAGTTACTGGAACATACACAACCCGATACACAAAATAGTATCAGTTCATTTTCACTTGACTCACATTGTCAGTTGGGAGGCACACAGGAGCTTCAGTCAATGTGATGGCTCCAAAATGTCCCGAGTGAGGTCTCCTTGGTGACACGTGCTTTGTGATTCCTTTGTGAATCCACATCATCCAACACTGCAGCGTCTTTAAGCTGAGTTATTTGCTGCAGTCTCAGATAGATGACCTTCTCGCCGCGACCCATGTGCTTCCAGGCGATTTCATTTTCCAACCTCTCGCAGAAGTTATCTAAATGGATTGTACAATAATCTGCTGTGCCCCCAAACCACACGGTAAATAATTATTCCGTGTTCTAATGTTTGACAGGAAAAATTAGTAACAATCAGCGAGAGAGCAGGTGTTTTTCTCTTTTGCTTCTCTTTGCCGTCCCTCCCTGAGTGCCTGCAGCAGGAAAGGTTGTGTACAAGGCTGGTATTGATTCCGAAACCATTTGACAAAGAATAAATAAGACAGGAGAGGAGGGAGGCCGTAGCCATGAGCTTTTTGATCAATCAACATGTCACAGCTGGAACGAAACTCAATTCTTTTTTATCAAAATCCTCTGCTTGCTTTAAATGCTATGCAGCAACATTTTCCAGCAACCTTAATAGTTCTCTAAGCAACGAGCATCCATTTCTCCAGCATGGATTTCATGACCAAAATACTTTGCTTTGAAATCTTTATCGCGGGACGAGACATTCATTTGAATTGCATGAGTTTGTGTATTCAGAGTTGGGCCAGCCCGCAGTTGGTATTCATATCTACTGCTTTCAGTATTGGAGCACAGACAATGGAGGAAAATATGTGGTTATCAGCGCAGAGGTGAACCTTTCACTTGTATTACCTAAACAATTATTACTTCTCATCCCTGTGAATCTCCTCCTAACCCTGTCATTTCGGCTGTGTTGACAGAGGACGGATCAGAGGTCAGGTTCAACCCCTCATTTCGAAACAATGCGGTCTGATGAACATCGTGCTGCAGAAGCACCTTCAATTCAGGCCTGAGGGAGAAATCCATTTTCTGTTTTCGGATAAAAGCTTTCTTGACTTGTGCCATTATAGGTAACTGGGAAAGAGGTCAAATCTTTACTGCTGCCCATTTACCAACCATTGCCACCCACAGTGGAGGAAAGCATCAAAAACAAGTTACAGAGATGAAGTAGCTCTAGTTTTCAATTGCAAGATCAAACACTTCATTTTAATTCTTTTAAATCTTTAATTTTTAACAAAATGACACCTAGTGTTGGTAACTCAAATATAGTCAAAAGGAACATAACATTTATTCTCCCCAAAACACTTAAAAATATATCAGAAAAGATGATAAAAACTAGCAGCTATATTTAACATCTCCAGTAGCTTCAAGGTAGATTTTTTTAAAAATAAAATGTGCTACAGTCTGCAACTCATTAGATGAAATGTCTGTGGGCGTCTATATTGTAGCATTATAAAAGATTTGAGATCGCCGGAAACTTACTATAACATTCATTTCCCATGACGGGAAGATATTGAGTTGATGTTTCGGATCGAGTTCGTAGGGTGAAAATATTTATCTTTAAAATTGATTTTTTTAATAACACCTCTTAGTTATGTAAAAGCAAAAGGGAAAAAATCATTTGAGAGAACACGTTTGGGTGAAAAATGTGCATAGCCTCGGTAAAAATCATGAATGAAGCCTCATTCGCTAAACCTAAGGATAATCAATCTGAAATGCTTCTGACAATTAACAGTGCGAGATGCAATAAAAGCCGGGTGTTTTGACAGCTTAGATTTGGATTAAACCTGGCTTAATGGGATAATTTTTCTCACCAAAGGTACTCTTTCAAACTGGAGCAATCAATTATTATGAATTATACATGCATTGAATTAAGTGTCCAATGCCATTAATATATCTCATTAGTTTCCATCGAGTGCTGGAGATTTCCCCCTGTGTGACTCCTCCATCAAAAAGAGGGTGGTAGGTTTGGGGGGGTATGGTTGGAGAGAATAACAGTATTTGCATTGAGCAGTGGCGCCATTGTGTCACTGTCAAATGGAGTGCTTGTAATGACTCTCCTGCTCGAAAGCATGAGCTTTATTCATTTTGGATATTTCTAGCCATGCATTAGTGTCAGAATGTGTCGGTTTCATTTGTCAGGGACGAGCAGGAGCTGGACGTTGCAGGCGGACATGTAAATACAACAGAAAACACTTAACTATGAGATCATCTACACTGGGTTATCCATCTCGCCCTTTAAAGGCCCGTGTGGCCCAACTCCAGCTCTGATGGCACTGGCCCAGTCCTGCACCATTCAAAACCAGGTTGTCTATGACAATGATGTCCTTTAGGGACATCAGTGTATTTGGGGGTTTCTTGGGCGGGTGAAGACCGAGTCCTGTTTATGTGGGTATATTTAAGTAGACGCTGTGGATGGACCCACAGCTGCTAAATGCTGGACACAACAACTGCCTTTTGCATCTATTTATCATAACCTACATGTCCTCCTACACATCCAACAGTTCTACACCCTCCCTTGTGAAAATATCTTATTGTATGATATTGGTTCATCCAGTCCTGTCCAACACAGAACCAGTCAGTTTCCCGTTGTGTTTAATGCCTTTGAATATATATTTTACTGTTGAAATAAGGTCCTTTACCAATTGTTGCGTCCTGCATGTGTCCAGAACATACCACTGAGGCCTCTGGCTGCTGCTCTCACACAGGTCCACCCTTAAAGCATCCCTACCCGACCTCTACAGTAACCCTCAGACGAGACGGTGTCAGTGTGACTGCAACAAATCTGCCAGACAATGTGAAGAGATCAAATATTGCTGTCAGGGCAAATGACAAAAGCTGTCTGAACCGATATCAGGTGCTCCATTTTCCCCCTCATTTCTACAGAGGTGAGTTACTTTTGCTGCAGGTGAGGAGCTTATTAGGTGGATTCATAGGAATGGCTTGGCCAGTTGTAAATACTGGGCAAGTAATCTATTTAGAGGTTTATTTCACAAGACATGAAAGTCATTAATTATGAGAGACACTGGAGAGGTGTGGTGGGGGGGGCTGTTGGACTATTAATGATAATTTAGGGCAGAACTGTGGGTTTCTGGTTTGGGTGTGTTGGTGTCTGGCTTGTTTTTGAGGGTGGCAGGTGAATTCTGCCCTTATAACCAATGTCAGAGATTCGATTAAGCACAAGGAAAGCAAACGATCCCAATGAACTAATGATTAATCCAGCAGGTCTATTTACTAATGTACCAGAATGCATTAGAGGCATAAGTTAATGGGGACAGGACATCAATTCAAATACAAATGAACCACATTTGCATTGGATGCTTATTGACTGGTGTAACAAAACAAATTACAAAAGGTAATCTACTTATAAACCGCAGAGACGGATGAAACATGATTTCCAACATATCTGTATGCACAGTTCTGCCTCAAGAAATGACAGGATCTATAGTATACGTTGTTTGGTCTCTATTAAATACATCTAATCAACTTAACCGAGTTTACTGTCACTTGGCAACCATGTTTCTTTGACTGGACAAATGAATGTGTGAATTATCAGGTAAATTCTATTTATTTTATGCTATGATTTACGTTAAATATCATTACAACGAACGACGGTTAGCAACCATCATCTCCATCTGTGTGAGAATTTTTTCCCACACTTATCTCTGCAAAGGCGCCGTGACAGTTGGGACTATGGCCCTGCTGACATGGCTTCAGTGGAGCGGGGGCAGTCCCTAAGGGGGAGTAAAGAAATAAAGATACTCCTCCCCTTCTGCGGATGAAAGACTTAATCCTCGCTTTGTTCTTGTACATAGATGAACATGAAAGCACACTCCCGTGGATTGTTTCTTTCTGGGCCCACAGTGCTGGACCCAGAATATGCTCTTATCAATAATGCAGCAAATTTAACTACAGGCTGAAAGAAGTGAGGAATATTCCACATTTTGTCAGAAATTAATCCACTCTTCCCAGCAGTAATGACACTTTAGCTAGCTTGTCTAATACAATGTAGTAAGTGGTTTTTCAAGGGGGAGAAGGGGGCATAAAAAAGAGAAAAGCAGCAGTTCTATTTGATGTTTCGGTCTGGGATTGATCTCAGCGGAAAGACTCAGATTCTGAAAGTAGGATTATTGGCTTCCCTGGTTCTCCTCAGATGTCAAAGATCTTTGAACAGCCTTGTAAAGTGCACCACTTCCAGGCTGCTGCTGAACTGCTTATGAACTCATCAAAAGAGTACCTGTCTACATATTAATAAGGCATCTTGCACATGACGAGGGTCCCATTCCCACACATACCTGGGCCCCCCGAGAATCAGGCTCTTTTTCCTGGAAAACAAGAGGAGCTTGGTTTTCCTCAGATTCCCGCGCTGGTGTTTTAAAGTATTCATACTGTTAACTGGTACACTCAGTGTCACGGCAAAAACTAGAAAACAGGTGCTGGGAGAGCTCAGACCTCCTTCAAGCAGCTCATTTCTCAATGTACGGTGTACATCATATACAAGCAGTAGAAATACAAGGTTAACCAACAGCGTGCTTTATGATCAAAGCCAATCATGATTTGGAAAATCAAAAACAGAATATGGAACATGGGCTAATAAAAGGTTGGTAAATATGCAGCAAATGGCCACATGCAGGCATTATTATAGCCGCGTGTTATATTTTAAGGGTCAGCTTGCATCACCTTTTCTATTTTGTAGTTTGTACTGGTTCTGCTTGTCAAATTTAAATGTATCATTCCTTTATAGTCACAACCTAGAGCCGACCGGTGGTTTATAAAAGGTCTAGAATTTTCAAAATCCCACAAGTCATTACATTTAATAACCATTACTATCTTAACTTGGCAAAAGGACAAAAGTAGAATTGAAAGCATGAAGAGGGATATAGGGTGATATATGTCAAACTGTATGTTAAAATGGGGATTAACTTGCAGTGTAATAGATAGTGTTATAGACAATCTAAAGGCAGATGGGAGTCTCCAGGGAGACAAAAAGAATCCAAGCAGATGGTCAAATTGCTGCTTATTTCTGTGAGGCAGAGGGCTCAGACCCCTCATCTGTGGGCTATGATGGCTCCTTACAGCATCAACACCAAGATGTTGAATTTAGATGGTTGTGCTGAAAGAAAGCAGAGGGGAAAACGTGTCACATGTCAGGACGAACGCAAGCTGATGTCTCTGTAAACAAACCGCAACACTGAATCTGATAAAAGAGCATCCGCTACAGTTGACTATTCCCTACCAGAGTCACCAATTAGGGAGCCGACCGTAGCAACGCGGTTTGCTCTTCAGTCAGGAGGAGACGGAGGGAGCAGAGCTTTTCTTTTGTTTTTGATGACAGGCCCTGTCATTACGTTCGATCAGCCGTTGTTTGCACAGACACAGACAGATTGGTTAATATGGTCGATTCCACCCTTTCCCCCGGGTTAACTCCATTAACGTCGCCCCGGACAACCTATTTCATATTTACTGAGAGGGTTTCATCTCCCCATGCAGTAATTGGCCTCCTAATGTGGGAGCACTGGTGTGAAGGCCATCCATCGGTCGGAAATTACCCAGCATGCTCTCACTTTTGCTCATGAAGACGCTTCAATACTAACAAGCTTTTCACTGTCGGAGATTGTAGCTTTAAGCAACAGTTCTAAATCATTTGTGCAAAGCTGTCGCGTCTTGATTAAAAAATTGCTTTAATACAGCAAAAACATCCTTGAAAATGTTAGTGCAGCTGGGATAACTCACTAGCTCTTTGTTCTGGAAGAGATAACCTGCTTATGGTGTATGATTTATAACTTGAGTTACTGTTAATTGGAATGGATCCAGCAGAGCTCAGAAAGAGACGAAGGAAAAGAGAGAGAGAGAGATTTTATGCACAGAAATTGATTAATTAAATCTCCTGACATGAGCGCAGCATCATCAGGATCTGGTTTTAATGAGCGTTTCCGGTTCTTCACACATCTAAAGCGAGGTGCTCGAGGAGCACAGATGGTAGTTTTGCAGCTCAGATCTAGGAAAATAGCCGACTTGGTTCCGGTTGGCAGAGGTGCAAGTTGAGCTAAAGATGTTATCTGCATAACAAAGTACTAGCACATCTTCACCCTACATGCGTGAACCACACAGAATTAGAAAAAGAAAAAAAGAGCATACAATGATGACCCTTTCCTCTTAATTCTCAGCTGAATATCGATGAATTATTATTAAAGTTCCTATAAAATAAATGCTATTTATTTTCTGTCAGTAATAGTTTCTATTTTTGATGCCAGTTTATTGCATTTACTGGTCTCACATAAGGGGACAGTTGTGACTGGACCTGTTCAGGGGACGTGAGCAGGTCATTAAGTGGGGAATGTGCAACACCACGCAGAGCCTCCAACCCTTTAGCTTCCAGTAATGCCAGAGAATATTAATATTTGCTTTTCATTTGAAGCAGCAGTAGTGCTCTGTTCAGAGAGGTGGGGGGAAGAGGGGCTGTGGTGAATGAGGCCTTCACACAGGATATTATAGAGACCAAATATGTTTAATTGGCTTATGAAATAGAAGATTACTGTAACTAAAAATACATGGATGTGTGTGAAAAGGCACAATGTGAGGTCTCATTAATGCCAGCGTGAGCGAAAGCCTCCGTGTGCCTGTCACCGCCGCTGACAGGAGACTTGAAGTCGCCATAACTGCGACCATGTGTCTTTGACTAGTTAAAGTGGCGGCGCTAAAGTGTTGAGGAGAGCTTATTTAACAGCCAACATTACACCTCCAGTCACAAAGAGAACAATCACAGCGTGACAGAGTTGTTGCACAGTGGAAGCACTTTGGGTTCTAAATAGAGAGGTTAAATCTGAGTAATAGGGCCTGTGTGGAGAGCTGAGGATGTGCACGACACCATCAAACATCACAGGGAAGTGAATCAATGGCTGATTTACACCTCTGGGCGCCATTATTAAAGCAGGGCTCCCTGACCATTGCGTCTACAGATACAGTATGCCCTCGTTCCGTGTTAATCAGGACCATAAATATAAAAATAAACTTGTCACAATGATGAAGTTGTCAAATTCAGAAGCTTCCAGCAACAGTCTGTAAGCAGGCCGCTTTGTGACAATCCTGATTGTCATCATGACAACAATCACGACGCTGCCTCAAAGCAAAAACCTCTAAAATACATGAAAGAATGTCACACAGTTGTGATCGGGTCTAAAGCTATCAGCGGCGACGCCTCATCAAAACTCATCCCTTCAGAAAAGGCCGCAGAAAGCAAAGATGAGTTCAACAGTGTTTGAAATATTTGGCTGCTCTTCATATATAAGAACCTCCCGTGCAATAAAAGAGCAGAGGAGCATCGATTTCACATGTGTAACAAATAGGAAGTAGACGACGAGTCATGCCTCAGATTTAGTGCAGCGCCCACTCGTTTTGCACTTCAAAGGCCAAAGTATGATTCTGTTAAAATAGTGTCAGTGTCTGGGCTCCATTTTGCTAATAACGTGCTCCAAGAAAAAAGGCGAATCTGGAAGCAATTTGGGACAGTACAGAAACCCTCTTTTTCCTCTCACAACAGTTGTTCTAACTATTGACCTATGCAGACTTTGAATGGCATTTCTAGGAATTCTTGGATGCCACTGCTGCTCTCGAACGGAACTTTTTAATTCGGCACGTCGGTGTTGTTTCAGGCCTCATCTCCTGGGTGAGCTATTAAAACTGTTAGTGGAGCCTCTCTCTTACTCACCTTTTAAAGGCTGGACCCCTCCCACACAGCTGAGTGAAAACCATTACAAAGGACCATCAGTTAGGAGCCAGCGGAGCCGGAATTTATTCATATTTGTATAAACTTTGAGGTGTTTTAAATGTGCTCGCTGCCTGTCTGGACCTCTTTTGCTGATGATGCACTGAGGGAGTCTGAGCTCTTCCTTCTGCTCTGCTGCTCCCTGCTGGTACATTCAGATATGATTTGACAAACACCTGAGGGGGGAATAAATGCAGTGGCCCCACCTCATTCAAAGAATTTAAACCAGCTTTTAATACAGCTGAAAAAAAGAACAATTTATTCTTTGAATTTAGCAGAAAACAAAGATGAGTCATAGATGGATGGTGGTTTGTATTTATGTCCTTGATGGATGTGATCTGAACAGAATAAGGAAAGTACGCTCCACACACTCACATGCACAGGTATTGTCTCTCAGTCCTCTTGCTAAAGCCTCCCCCCAACCACACACACACACACACCCCCAAAGCAATCAGGTAAATCCCACATTAACTCCTGGGAAACAGCCCATTAATATTTCACTTGTTTCCCAGCCTGTTTGTGCCATACATCAATGCCTGGGTGCTCCTTTCAGAGCCATACATTAAAACTATTTTCAAAATACTTCATTGTCAGCCCTGTGGCAGCTTCATTACTTATTAAGATAAGAGGAGAGATGTGCAGGAGCTGCTGGTGGCCCAGTGCTTTAGAGGCATCGTTCTGCTGTTTCCACCTGCCTCCTCCTCCATGTGGGACTCTGTACGGATGTTCCAAAGCCGTCCAGGAGCCCACCGACGCTTTTGCTGGAAACGTTTTATATGAAAAGAAAAGAAAAAAAAGCTGCTTGGCTACAACAGATTGTTGGACTTTAAATCTAATCAAGTGATTTCAAAGACAACTTTAACCTCATAGAGACAATAACTTCTAGTTAAAGGTGTCTTCACTGAAGATGAATTAATGCAAAGGGTGTTTGAATATATTCAGAAACTAATAAACTTGAATCGTATGGGAATTCAGAGGAATATTTTAGTTTAACGCATTTTTAAAACAATTTCACCTCTTGCGGTCGTTCCACCTTTCTAAGGAAACCCAGCAGTCATTAATCTGGTGAGCATTCCTGCTTCCACCCTCACAACAGGCACAACAACGTGCTGAGAAATACTCGTGTTGAGGTGTTCGAGGTACCTTCAGCCATTGTTGTTCAGATGTGACATCAATCCCAGTAACAACAGAAGAAGCTACAGAACACAAACCAGTTAGACTAAATGGGATGACCCCAGTATATGTGCTCAGGTGATGGTGGCAGCTTGTGTGTACCACCAGCCCAGACACCAGGAAAATGTCTCAGCGCAGGAACTCGTGAGTGTCGGAGCTCAGATTTTGAAACAAAGTGTGTCTGACACTCATTTCCTTAAATGTTAACAGTCTGTTTAGAAAGTGAAGTATTGTGACGCTGGTCTGAGCAGCCGTGGTCACGACATAATGCCGCTCTTGTTAGCGTTAACCCTTGGACTCAGAGCCGACTCTGTCTCTGAGACTGGACGTTGACCTTGTGGGCCTTTTCAAACAGACATTTCCAGTTGACTCATAGCAGGAAAAAACCTGCAGGTGTGTTTAATGATGCTAATTATGACTCAGCTGTGTTGCTGCCGTCAGTGATCATGTGATTAATTACCGTACAGCGGCCTCCTTCATGCTGCATGTCTGCAGCCACGCAGAGGTCAAATCATTCCACAGAGGTACAGCCCTCTGATTTTTGCCTCCTCTATGGGTGTCTTACCTCTCATAAACGGGATATTTCATGAGAAGAAAAGTAGATAAAATAATAACGTAACGTAAATTTATGCGACAATGTTATTAGCATCCAGGGGCTGTTTCTTATGGGGTCTGCATGGTCTCCCCGGTCAACTCTAACTTCCTCCCACAGTCCAAAAACAAGTATTTGACCTTGGATTGACCTTGGGTGAGACTGTGAGTGTGAAGCGTTGTATCAGTTTTACCGCTGAGATGGGGTACGTGTGCCTGAATGTCCCATAGTGGTAGATGATGGATTATTAGATTATAAAGATTTGAACCTTTCAGATGCAGCAGATTATTGCTGCTCCCTCAAGAATTTGAAAATGCAGCATTGGGTGTAAAATAACTGAGCTAAGCAGAACTGTGAGGGTCGTTCTTCAGTATTTGGAAGAGACCTCAGGCTGATTTTGCAATTTGGGGGCCCAAGGCAAACATGGTCGAGGGCCTCCACATCTGTTAAATGCTGCTACCTGTCTAGCTCTGCCTGTCCAACACCTGACCTGCAACTGCGACATCAGTAGATCAGAAATCAAATCTTGAGCCAGAAGCAGTTACCTCAGTTATGTTAGCATTCCCTATAATGAATTTTTTATGTTCTTCCTGGCTCTCTTTTATGCAGATCATCTGATTTTGTTTCACTTCAAACCTGATTATGAGTCTGTTCTTATGAGACGTGGGTGGTGGAGCCCTGTGACTCTGGTTACTTGTGAATTATAAACACTCTGAGTGGCAAAACCTGATGGTCATTTTTAGGCCCCCAAATGACCGTTGACCATTGACAGATACTAATTATAAAGCCCTCCCCTCCCCTCAAACATGTGCTTGTTCTCCATGGTTAATGTGACTCCTGACTGGAGTTTTTGTTTCCCACCTCTAAAATGGGAACAATCCCCAATGGTTTTGGAAGAGCAGCTTCAGGGCAGCAGATACAGGACAGCGGACATCATCCGTGCACAAGGAGATTATTTACGCCCAGCCACCGTCAGAGATCCCAGCAGGCTGCTGAAACAGAGCACTTCCTGTTGAATGATGATGACCCGAGCAGAAGTCCATCGATCACAGAGCAGCCCGGCAGGTTCAGGCCTCTGAGCTCTCATCTCTCAGAATCATAGCTAATAATCAGTCAGAGCTCCGGTTCTGCTGAAGCTGCATCACAGTTATGTTGATTAAAACTGATATTAATCATTAAGTCTTTTGTAGTTCAGTGGGAATTCCACAGCTTCCTTTTTAGCTTCAATATACAGCATTTTAACAGGATGCTCATTACATGTTCACCATCAACTACCTGCCTTTTACAGTGTATGCTTCATTATTCCTTACGAAGCACATGTTGTCGAGTTATTCTGCAGGTAGTGAAGATGTGTGTCTTCTAAAAGTTTGACTTTTTCCCCACACACTCGCCCATCTGTCATGTTATACACAAAAATTACGCCATTTGTAGAATAAAAGCAGGAGGGTCTTTGGGCCATGTTGTTCTTTTCTTGATAGCAGCCAGCATGAAGGACTTCATGTCCTCAATCTGTGACCATGAAGAGGCTCTGTGCGGTTTGTTGGCTAATTTCTCTCAACCCATATTCAAATAAATATCCTGTGTGTCTCTTTGTTCTTGTACTTGCTACATACTGATTATCAAAATCTGCATTCTACTAGCAAAGTGAGGACATTTAGGCTGGTCCTCACAATTTCAAAGGGCTGTTTGAGGGTTAAGACCTAGTTTAAAGGTGGATGTTAGAACTGGGTTAGTTTGGCGGTTGGGCTGGTTCGGAGTTCGGAGCTGGAAATGCATTATGCCTATGAACGTCCTCACAAAGATAGAGGTACAAAGATGTGTGTGTGTGTCTTTGCTTTGGCAGGAGCGTCCCTGTATTCCTGTGTGAGGCTCCCGCGACAGCCTGGGGGGCCACATCCATCTGTGTCTTTTTGCCAAATTTGATTTTAAATATTTATCACACCATACATCTTGGCTGAAACAAATTGCTGGCAAAGTGCTATTGTCTGTGGAACATGCAGTAAGAGGAATGGCTGCTTTAGAGAGAACATCAATGTTTCATTTGCTAAAATATATGACTGTGACGTGGATCTGCAACTACAGCAGGTTTTTTTTATATACTGAAGGATGATGCAGAGCTCAAACTTTGGAAAGAACATTCTTCTCAAATAGGAAAGGTGCAATTCAGTGTTATGAATCTAAACATTCTTTTTTCATTCATAGCTCCTGATCAGAGACTCCAGCAGTCCACAGATGTTAGGCAGGAACACGCCCACACCCTCACACACACTGAGAGAAACATTTGAACCCAAAACCTTTGTTCAGAGAGGCTGAAGAGCCAAATAAGTTTGCCTTTTTCAGCTTAATCCTTTGGTGTGATATCAGAAACATACAGGAAGTAACACCCAAGACACCTGTGCAACATTACAAACTCACATGGTTGCCTGTAAATCTCAGAGTGGCTGCAGATTCAGGTTCATCCAGTCTCCCAGCAGCAATCCAGAGTCTACTGCCTTCATCTGATCTTTAATGGAAAATTTTGCTCACTGCTGCTTTTTTTCCTCTGGTGTTAACCGTGCAGCATGCTGCCTTAGTGCCTTGCTCCGGGGCATCAAGGGGAGAGTTGTTGAGAAAGGAGAGAACAATTGCCATTCATTTTTATGTTCCTCTGTGCAGAGAAAAACCCAATATATGGGCCACATTGCTGGAGTAACATTAGACTAAATTCAGAGTAATGGAAGTGCATCCAGCAAACCAGAGATGATGTAGAACCTACCTGAGGACAGGAAAGTCACAACACGTCTCTGCTGGCTGATGGGAAAACAGGACGCAGGCAGAGCGACACATATATTGCTCTGCTGTTGATACAGTACACAGCAGCGCTTCAGGGAAGAGAGCTGACGCAGGGATGATTTACCGCACTGCTTTCATTCAGCACACGTTAACTGTATGTGCTGCAATATATGGCATGTTGTTGTAAAGCTAAGAAGCTGTTGGTTCATAACTGACAAACGTCAGGAAAATCAACAGGCGTGTTACGCTTAAATTAACACTCAGTGTGGTTATTATACCTTTTCAAATTCAAATGATTACATCCAAGATGGATCTAAAAAACATCAGTCAGCATAATCATTTGATAAGATATGGCATAGTTCATCTATAAAGCTGACTGGACACATCACGAGTGAAAATTATCCAATGTCACAATTGTGAAGGCCTAGAAAAGTTTTGTCTGCCGGTGTACATACATCACACATCTGTGTATTCTATACGTTCTTTTTTATTCTGTACGGTTTCCTCATAGACTCTAATGATATTATGCTGTACTCACATGTGACCACACGATGGCGACATTGTTTCGTGTAAGATTTAAAATTGTATTACTCGGGGTGAAATAAATGTTTCGGTTTCCTGCTTGAATGCATAATGTTATAAAAATGTGTTTAGTTACATTTGATTTACATCACTGCGTATATATATATATATTAAAAAAACTTGTATGTAACTAAGAGAGGGTCGATCTTTCTGTCTCCTCTCAAAGAAGGTCACATGTTGACATAATTCAAAAGAGTAACATGTTTGTCTGTCTCCTACAGGAAACTTCCGCTAGATGGCACTGCTGGAGTGCCACCGCCCAGTGAAGGCTGGCATTGTTAAAGTCACTACCACTTCTTTTCCAAAGCACTGGCTAAACATGCAACAGTGATTAATTACTCATAAATCATCAGCACACGGTGTTCTCCGGTGTTTGAGAAGATGAACATAACTGAGCAGAACAAACAAACGCTGCACAAACAGAATGCATCCGGAGCTGTGAGGGCCATTTGGACACGCATCCCACCAAGATTTTCAGCACATAAATATGTATTACATCTGCAGCTCAATTAGGTACGGTGTATTCTGAGCTTTGGGGTAGAAAGATGTGAACTTCACATTTCTCTGAAGCACTGCTGCTCAGTCCTGAGACAGCACTGTTTGCTAACACTATCAGCTGCCCAGCAGTAGAAAGCTTGTAATCTAATGTCCACGTTTGATGTGCACGCACCGCAGGTCTAAAGACACCTGGCCAATGTCATAAAAGTGGATCAAGGTCTGCCAAATAGCATCATTACAGTTAGTGGTGTGGAGCAGGCTTATGCAAATACCAGTGAAATCTAAATGGAGAACCGAAGCTTCATTAAATTCGGCAATAAAATATTTGCAGTACCTCATTGGCTTGTAATGGCCATAATGAGGAGTATGACTGAATCCAATCGCTGTGCGTTAGATTTAATTTGTTTGGCATTTCACAGATGGGAATGCATTTAGACCAGTGTGGAGAAATGAGAAGTCATTAGAAAACCAGTATACAGGAGGAGAGCCTACCTTGTGGTGAGTCTGTCACCACAGAGGCCTGTTCTCTCTCCAACGGGATGTTTCCAGGAATGCTTTCATGGAATATGCTGAAGCCTCAACCGCATACTGGAAATGCCAATGGTTGATTTTACCATATTGTGTTTCCACATATTAGCTTACTGGAACTTAATTAATGCGATTCCTTTCCCCTTAACTATCTGCAGCTGGCTTTTGTCCAAGCCCAGATAAGATGGGACGCTTCACTAGCCATGCCAACCCAAGATGATACCAGAAGAATAAACAATGAAGAAGCTTTTACAATGACAAAAGAGGCAAATACAGAGAGAAACTGCCGGTCTAGCGCTCTTATGCCGTCTGCAGCATTTACATTCAGGGCTGAAACATCACACTGCAATTGATAACTGAGGAAACCAAATAAAGATGGAGCAGGAGCTTTGGTCCAGCCAGCAGCTGATAAGAACAGAGACAGAGTGATACCGATGGCATCAATACAGCAACATCCAAGTCTATTATAACCTCAGGAGAGCATCTTCCCAAAAAAAAATCATCCATCACACCATCGATTATCTCGGAAATGGGTTTTATGGCTTGGAATCATACAGTTTGATCTATAACCAGACGGTTCAAACATCTAACACCAAGCACACGAATGCAACATGATGCAGAAGTTTTAGACAAATACGTAAACGTGATTTTGTGACATCGCTTGTTCAGTCTAAGAGATGCCGCTGGCAAACAAGCAAATTTTTGAAGCTTGCTTCTAAGAATATCGGATCTTCTGGATAATGTAATCTCAAGACTGTTCGACAGTCGCTCCACTGTTCTGTGTTTACAGGAAGTACTTTAACGGGGGATTGGACGTGCGCTAAAGAGCCAGAGAGAATAGAAAGTTGGCTCCAACAGAATCTGCATAATAAAGAGGACATGCAGCGTAGAAACAATGAACCACTCACAGCAAATGATTATATCCTGTCAGGGGAATAAGACTCAATTTGATCACATCTTCTCCTTTTCATAGCACCACCGCGATCTATTCTACGCACACAAACTAGCTAATCAATTACAAGCCCTGGCTAATGTACAAGATGCTTTTTATTCTCCCCTCCTCCCCCAGTGCTGTTCTAAGATAAATTGGCTGTGACCCAAGCATGACCCTGGCTGATGTTCATGAGACCATTAAATTTCCTGCAAAGAGGCTGCAGAAGAGCTCAGTGTTGATGTGTGTGTGCAGGTGTGTGTTTGTGTCTGCATATCCACAATGTGCAGAGGTCCCACAGTCTCTCCATTAAAGGTCTACCACAGCTAGGTCTGTAAAGGGACCCAAAAGTGTGGAGAACTACAAAATAAAGGTACCAAAATCCAGGAAACAAGCTCTTGAATCCAGGTGGAAGCAGTAGGTCAGAACCAGGCAGACAAAAACAGCAAGGGAGCAGGTATAACAGTAAAGGAACTTAAAAAAAAAGTACCAAAGGCAATCTGGCACAGAAGGGATGGAGGGCGTGGCTTAAATAGCACGAGAGCAGGAAGGATATAACCAGATACAGGTGAAAATCATCAACTACTTAAACAGAAGGTCAAACTAGCAAACACAACCAGGAAAACACACTCGCAAAATAAAAAAGGAAGCACATGAAAGCAAAAAAAAAAGAGACATGACAACTTCTGGTTGGTCTCTGAACATCTCACACATGTCAATCAATCAATCAATCTTTATTTATATAGCGTTTTTTACAATCAAATTTGTTTCTAGGCGCTTTATAGAATCCCAGGGCCTGAAACCAAACAAGCAACAGTGGCAAGGAAAAACTACCCTTTAACAGGAAGAAACCTTGAGCAGGACCAGGCTCATGTAGGGGGGCCCTCCTGCTGATGGCCGGCTGGGGGGAGAGAGAGGAGAAGGGGGAGGACAGGTAGAGGATAGAATAGGCATAGGCCACATAGCTCATAGAAAATACATACAGAAATACATTACATTAAGTAAATTAAGCTGCCGGTAGAGTCGAGTTGAGTGGGTCGGAGGTCAGTATCCAGCTCTGAAGGTGGCGATACCTGTAGATGAATACAGAAGGGGGGGAGCAGAAAAACTATACAAGAAAGAAGAGATGTCAGCGGTGACCCAGATGATCATATGAATGTAGACCACGTGTTATTACTGCAGTAGCTTTGGCAGATTAGCAGACATGAATTAACCACATTATTTATCTTTACACTCTGTGCCACTTTGGTAGAAGCACATTTACCCTTCTGTCCATCCTGTATTGCGGCGCTCTGATCCCACTAATGGATTACCACAGTGTCCGTGGATTCTAAGGTCGCAGCTCTGGGATGTGACCTCAGTGTTCTGTACTTATCCCGCAGTGGTGAAACGCTTGCACTTCGCTGTGCTCGCGTTGGCGGCGGCGTGAGGATGTGGAGCAAGGCCCCACCGCGTCATTTTGTCATGTTAACATAATCCAGAGTGATGTCTGGGTAATTTGTTTCTCTATTCTAATAACCTCACATATAAATAGTTACCAAAATGTGTGCCATCCCACCTCTTGAGCCTCAGAGGAAATTAGCATTTGAATTTGTAATCACGTCTCTTTTAAGTTGCACCACATGCATGGGCCGCAACGAGGAGACAATTAACCTGCATCGTCAAATGGACAAGATAATCTGACGAAAATAGCTGAGAGGAAAATAAAGTCAAGTTAAGTTTCATGTGCTGTTCATCAAACTGACAGTGGATAAAGATGCTCCACTCAGCGGCACCAGTGGTAATATGCTCATGTACAGTACCGTCAATAAATGCTCCAAATACAGCTTCTCTTCAGGGCTTTGATAGAACACAGAAATTATTTCTAAAGGACTAAATGATCCAACGCTGACTCGTGTGTGGCTCCATGTGTGTGGCTCCATGTGTGCTGTGTACATCAGTGCAGAACACCCTATAGAACCTAAAGGAAGTCCAGTTGTCTTTGACTCAATAATCACAGGGCCTGCAGAGGAGATTATCTGAGCTGGGATTTGAACCCAAAACCTTTGTCCCACACCTGGGACAGTGCACGATTGCTCCAGCCACTATGTTCCATTAAAAGTGCTGCTTATTGTGAGGCGAGAGCGTCCCACCGGATGCTGCTGTGGCTCCGTTATATATGTAGATATGGGTCAGCAAAGCATCATAGCGAAACTTTAATGGGGGAATTTCCTATAATGTGAGCTCACAGCAAGCTTTGAAAGGTTGGTAAGACAATAACAATCTTTGTATGATCTCAGTCAGGAACTTTTCCACCCAACTGTTGTGATCAATTTATGGTTTTTCCATATGCAACAGCCTTATAGTTGCAAACCTATAGTGTATGTTTGTACTGTATGTTATTATGAAACTTCAAAATTCTCTTTCCTCTTTGTATTGGAGTGCAAAACACAGTCAATGGGAAAAGAAAAACTTTCTTCAAATAGCTGCAATCTCTTTTGGAAAAACAACCTTTTCTTCCTCCTGGCCAACGGCGCCTTTGTCACGCCAGAGTGTTGTGACTGTGCGAGCCTATGGTTTTGAAAAATTGCCTTCCAGATGAACATACAGTCTTATTGAAGGCTGAAAGATACAAAACAGCCTGCCTGCTTTTTTTTTTTCCATTACCTTCAGTGATTTCAAAAACAAGCAGCAGTGTGCATGGTACACATCATGTACTGTATTTGCTCTATACAGAATGTTCCCCACCATTTTTCTGAGCATATTCACTCTTTCTACTGAAGCTGTCTTGAAAGCAGGCAGGGTTTGTGTGGGTCCTCTACTCTGTTGTACAAAGCTTCAGCAGCAGCTCAGAGGGACAGAGTCGTGCTTATTATTAATAATTGGAGGAGAAAGAACATTAGGTTGGCAAGCTGACTCATGAGTCAGCCAATTGAGCTTGCAAGTAGAGAAACAGTAGAGAGAAAGGTCATTAAGATGTCCCAGATGAAGGTAAGAAACCACATTTTCGAGAAAAAAGGTTTCTTTGTGTCCGAGCACATCAGCTTTCTAAGATTTTACCACCTTTTTTAATCAAAGACTCAAAAAAAAACAGTTTGGCTGTGAGGTTTGTTTTTGTCCGGAGAACAGAAATATCCACCAGCTACTCGTGCGTTTATTCTCCCCGGTGAGGGATCGAAGGGGCTCTTGAACTTTGACAGTGAGTGAGAGTATAGTTAGAGAAGAGAAGATAGAGCACAGATAATGTCATTGAGGTCTGGTCCAGTCCAGTCAGGTCTGAGTCTAACTGACTACCAACTTTACTATCCCAACACCACCATCATCATCAATAAATGTGTAATAAATCGTGTGCCCATTAAAAGAAAGTTTGGCCGAGCAAACTGGGGTTTATCTGTGTATCTATTGAATGTCGGTCCCTCCATCAGTGAAGCAGGGTGCTGACCCAGTGACCAGCAGGTCACTGACCTGGTGCTCAGCTCTCATATCAGATCAAGTAACTATGGTAATGTTGCCATGGTGATAACAGTCTCTGCCCACACATATCAGGCCTTTAGCATTAGAATGAAATTAACTTAAAAATGGATGCTAGGCGTCAACACAAAAGTGCCGAGCAAATATTTAGTCATTTTAAAATAATGTCGATATGACCCTGGTGGACATGGCAAAGCACCCACCTGACACCCCCCTGTGAATCTACACCTAGTGATTGGGATCCACCTGTTATCAACATGGCAGCTAAAGTGCTGTTCTGGCAGCTAGTGTGATAAGGATGTTGTTGTTTTTTTGTTGTTGTTGTTGTTTTTTTTTAAAAAAAAAGCAATTTCCAAAAAAGCAAGTGCTATCCAATCAACAACTCTCTTTTCCAGCCCATCTGATATACAAATTGTGCCTAATGAACCTTGCAAAATCAATTACCTACGTAACGCTTTGGATGCAAGGCAAACCAAAGAGTGGAGCCATGATGAATACATAAACAGGCATTACTCACTGCAAATTGTTTTGCTCCATTTACATGATATTAGTACAGGAAACCTCAATCATGTTTGTTTTATTAAAATGCTGAATGCACAGTCCATAGATCCAGGACTGTAACTTGATTAATGTTACGTCACAGCGTGGACACAAGTGCCAGTACGAAGGAAACATCTACCTAGGTGGGTAACGCAGCGTTTGTGTTGATAAAGTTCCTTTTACATGGATGGTTAGCGCTGACAGTTTGGCATGAAATAGTGCATCATCCACGGTTCAGATAAGATTCTTAATGTTGTGTTTGACCAGAATGTAGTTCACGTTCAGGGAACGTAAGACATAACTGCTGCTGGGCTGCTTTTGATTTACTAGCCAGCCTTTATCTGGCTTCCTGTAGAAAGTCATTTCAGGAATAAACATTGTTTTATATAATGTTCTCAGTTGTAAAATTTGAAGGACCATAAATGACCTAAGCATAAACAGGTAAATAAACACAGGCCGATGTACATAAACACACAACATAGACAATAGAGTTTTTATTTAGAGTGTTCATGTATGTCTACATTTATTTATATATAAAGGCCTTTTCGGACTTTATCTATTCCCGCATTTATTTGTTCATCAATTTCTTTGTTTTCGTATTTCTTCACTTATTTCTCTAATATTGTGTCGCTCTATGCTAATTGGGTGGGCGGTGCTGAAGCCAATCTGAAGCAGGATTGGTTAGTACGGAATCTCCATTATTGCTGCTTTTCATTGCAGAGCTACTCCGTTGCTTGTAACTAGCTAAAACAACTTAAAGTCGGTCATGGGATCTACATGCATGGTCTCAGCGATTCCAAGCCACTGTGAAAAAACACCTGTGTCTGGAGACAACAGGGGGTCGTAAACGTAACAAACACACAATGAGGGGACAGGCTGTGCGCCAAAATATAACGACCTACGGCCCAGCCAATCACCGACAAGAATGTTGGGTGAGGGGGTGGGGCTTAGATATAAATATAAATACTCACGTTAGCTAACGGAAGTGACATCATGCAAGAGTGCGCGTCGCATCTTTAATCAAGTGGTTGAACACTTTTATGTAGGATTCCAATGGCGTTATTTTACAAGACATTCACCAGTTAAGATCCCTGGAGATAGCATGCGTAGCTAGCGACGGTCTATCTATGCTAACAAGGGGTAAAGTTAAGATTGTTTCAGTCTGGTTGCCCTGGCAGAACCGCCTAACAAAGAAAATCGAACTAAATAAATAAAAATGCATATAAATACATAAAATGCCTCAATGAAAAAACTGAATAAGTAAATAAATAAATGTACATATACATAAATAGCCCAAATAAAATTTCTCTTGATTTAAAATGTGCCTGAATTGAAGCATCAATACATCAACCCTTGAATACGTGAGTCTTGTATTTATGTAATCAACAGTGCTGCAAGCCTTTGTTGCAGGTTGAACTGTACATCAGACCTGCAGGGCTGCAGAGTAGCACAGTGGAAGACTTTGAGTAGCTGCGCAGTGAAGCACAAGTCTAAATCTGGCATTATGAATTATTAAAGCTCTCTTTATGGAGTTTTCTTCAGAGGAGAATATCCTGCTCAGTAGAGTACAGGCTGGAGATCAAACACAGCAGAAAGAGGAGACAAATGTGATGCAGAGAGCAGTTCCAACTGTTTGGTTGGAAGAGGAATGGCCACATTAGCATACTGTAGTTTGGCAAAGTTCAGCCTGTTCTTTTTTCCAGACTTGTTTTTATTGTGTTCATGTTTTAGAGATCAGCAGTGATTTTAGTTATTAATATGAAATCTAAAGCCACGCAGAAGTCCTCCGACCAGAACTGATGTTGCTTTAACCCGGCTAGGTTTTATCAAACATTGTGCTAAAATCTAACCGAGCGGTAAAAAGCTGATGCGCGTTAGCATGTCTGTAGGTATACGTGTCAATGTGGAACCAGAAACAGTCGCTCAGTCTTCATACATGACTGGTTTTATTCAGGATGCAAGAATTTCTTCTTCATCCTTCACTGACTCCTGAAGAAAAATCATGTCTCTTTAACAGATAAAGGTTAATGATGCCAGAACTGTGTATATAACTGAGGCACATCACACAGTTACTTGTGATCACATTGAGCAGCGCTAAGGTGATCACCAGAATAGTGTGTTTATTTCTAAATGATCCAACCTGTGTGTTATTCACTGGTCATGTATTGTTCTTGAATATGATCTGAATAATAAAACACACACTGAAGCCTTTAATCCCCAGCTCAGCTACAAGGACGTATTTAACACTGTGCACCAATATTACATGGAAATGTATTCAAATAAAAGAAAACTAGGTGGATTTTTAAGGGCCAGTTGTGGCCTTTAAATGAGACTTGTTTAATTACAGTATTCAGCTTGTATTCTCTCTCCCTTGAATTCTCACTCAATTATCCAATTAACTTCTAACAGTGAGATAAGGTTTTTGTCATCAGTGTTGCAGAAATTCTTTCATTTCAGCTTTCTCTCTTACAGAAATTGAGTTTTAATAGTTTTAAGAATCACATAATGCTGCAGGCAGCGTTTCAATTTAGGCTCATACTTCAATACACACATTTCCACTGTAAACCTGCAAACAGCAAAATAAAACCAAGGACCAGGTTTAATATCATTTACTGTAAGCATTATTTAAATATCAATCTTGGACATAATTGAAGTGACCTCAAATTGCTATCTAGTGTAGTTGGAGATAAAGTTGTTTATTTAACAATAAAATTCCCCGAAACATGCTATAATATTACTTTATAACATGCTCAGTGCTTCACTTTGACTGAATCAAATAGATTTTTATGTTTCTATGAACAGAATGAAGGATTACATCCGGTTTCATCTGTGTTAGCGTGCATGTAAACAGATGAAGAGCATATTTTAAAACAGTCTGATGCTGCAATGGGCAACATAGTGACAGAAATATCCATCTTATATTTCACTGTTGCAACTAGGCAGAACAGAGGTGGAGCAGTCTTCAGCTTTCTGAGGAAGAAAAGGATTCAACGGGGTTTATTCCGTTTAAAAGCAGCAGAAATTGGAAAAAGAAAGAAAAGCTGATATAATTTAGTTTGAGCAGAATCTCTCCACTTGACTGAATGTGTCTATAAAATTCCCAGAGAAAAGTAGGTTGCTAAAATGGACTTAATTTGGCATGATAGATTGAGTCCATGCTTCAGTGACTGTAATTGAATCTGTGACCTATTTCTTCAGAAGAAAATTGTCTCCTGGGTTATTTGTCACCATACATTTTAATGGAATTCAATACACTGACACTGAATTTATACATTTTCATCCAATTATTTGCACAGTCGGATCTGCAGGTTGTTTTAAATGTGACAATTTAAACAGGAACGACTCAGCCTTTTGCAAAGCAGGCTCAGAAGTTGTCAGTCAGAGTTTCTCTTTAAATTTCAGCTTTGATATCAGCACAAGTAATAAGACAGAGCTGAGATTGGAATGATATTCTCCTTGTTCAGTACCATCAGAGTGAAAACAACATTGCATACATCCTTTTACATCAGACACAGTATTAATGCGACGACTGCCTGCTCCTCTCACCCACATATATACTGGATACTTACCAATAGACATTTCAACATTTGAAGTTTCATCTCTCTCTAATATCCTCATCGTGACTTCTTCTTGTTCCTCGTCTCTTTTGAAGGCTGATTTTCTGACAGGGAGACATGATGGTGCGGACCGATTACAGGGCGGTTTGACCTGGTATCATGCAGGAAGGCTTCTGGCACTGAGGGAAGACACTAAACTGGAGAGACACTTCCTGTCAAACATTCCAGCATGAAAAGTCTTGTTCTTCAGGAGGACTTCAGGCAACACAGGCTTCTCTGCTTCAGCCTCTCCAGGGCCGAATTTACTGACATTCATCTGCCAAATGCGTGTTAATTAATTCATCCTCTGATCAAACATGTTTTCGGGTTTGAGTCGCTAAAACTGCGGCATACCATGCATGTTCGCACACGTGTCAGATGTGGAGACAAGATGCCTCTCTGCTACTCTCAGGGTCATACTACAGCCACATGCTAACTTCATGGAAGTAAGGATTTAACACTGAAAACGTGTTTTGATGCTTTGGAGAGAACCAATTCTTATATTTTCTGACGGCAGAAAAGCACCCTGTTTAGACACATTATTGTCATGAGTGTCATTGAGTATTAACAAGTTTTCAGTATAGTAATCAGGTCCCTCCTGGAACATTGGTCATCATTTGAAATTTCAAAAGCTCAATATCACTTTAACTTAAGAGATATCTTTGGTTCTAAGTAATGCTTCTAATTCCTGTTAATTAACCATTATAGAGACTTTATCGGGTTGAGGGGATAAAAACTGGGTTGATTCAAAATAAATAAATACATAAACCAACAAATGTCTTGCTGATACTTGCAAATGGATTTGTTCTTCCGCCGTCATTTGTTAAACAAAATGTCTCAGCAGTCTGCAGAGAAGCAGATGAAAGCTCATATTTTCTCTGGCAACTGTTTTGCATGAAAAAATCATTCCGTTAAATGGTTTATTATTTTTACGCCTGAGCGAAATGTAAAGCAGTGAGAGATGCCGGTGGCAGAGTTTTACAGTGCTGTTCCAATGTAATGAGCTCCAGAGAGAAGTGAAGAAGGTGTGTGAAGGTGTGTGTCGCTACATGAATGTGACACAAACATGCTACAAACTGACCGTGTGATCAATGGTTATCTAAAACAAAGATGAGCTCATCATGATGATATGAATAAAGAAGCGAACGGGCAAATATAACAACAACATACTACTACTACTACTACTACTACTACTATTACTACTACTACTACTACTACTACTATTACTACTACTACTACTACTAATAATAATAATAATAATAGTAATAATAATAATCTCTATCCCACCCCAGAATCTTTGTATTTGATTTACATTTATCATGTGTATCTTCAACTCTGTTTGGCTGAATATGTAACACATTAATCACACGGTGTGAACTGTGCGTTGACATTAAGATCTATATGTTTTATGTATTCACACAGCCTGGCTCTGCTGCTGCTGCTGTTATTGTGTTGTTGCTCCTGGCTGAACAATCGATAGAGACTCCCTGCAGTAAATATATGGAGACTTCAGTTGAGCTCAATGTATTTTCCATTTTGCTACAAGTATGACAATAAAGTCTCATCTTATGGTCATTTTTGGATGGATGGAGGAACAACGCTTCATTGAGAGTGCACATTTAGGAGGTAGTTGTATAACGACGATAGAATGTGTCTGCTGATGATCTGATTGTTGCTGTCTCCATCCTGGAGGTGAGCAGCGTAGTGTCACTTAGCATGAAGGGCCTTTTATCACACTCATGGTGATGCTCCTTTCAACAAACACACATATAAAGTGGGAGATTTGACATGTGCTGTCGTGGCTCCCCAGTTTAGAGAAACACAAAATAAGCCGAAAGCACGAAAACACAAAGACGCTCTGGTAGAGACAAACATTTAGTATCGAGAATGGTGTGAGAGAGGAGAGAGAGATACATAGAGTAATGCATGGCGAAAAAATCCCTCTCTGCTGTACATATGTGTAGTTGATGAATTTATATTTGACCACAGCATTTGTTTATTTTTGATGGGATTCCATTTGTTGATATGGGGCTGTAATTTGAACAATCAAACAACAATTCATCCACATGGTTTTACCCTCAGGAAACAGTGCCCATTATTGCTAATTCTAATTATCAAACAACATAGCAATGCAACAAATTGCCAGAACAATTCAATTGATATATGGGTCTGGCAGATGGCACAAAGAGCTCACAGAATGAGAGCAGCGACACAGAACCAACACTTCCCTGTCTAAAACGTGGTCATAATCTTCCGCTTTAACACTACAAGTAATAAAAAGGTAAACCTGCTGTCATTAAATTGTTAGCATTCATTTCTGTGCTGTTGACATAAGCGGTCGGCTTCAGCTCCAGAGAAGAAGAGTGATGGCCGCCATTGCTGATCTGAGATGAGAAAAGCTTTATAATCACACAGCTGTTTCCAGAAGGTGACCTCAGTCACACATCTGCAAATAAACTGCCACAGCACACAAAGACCACCTTTGTCCATCGCAGCGTTGCGTCCCTCTGAGTACACTGCACCATCACAGCAATAGAAGGTATAAAACGTACACACACGCGCTCACACACACATGTGCTAGGCTGTTATTGAGACCTGTGCAGGAGGGAGATTTGCAGCACAAAACCTGCAGTTTGCTGTGACTGCCCACGTTCAACATATTCATTTATGTGAAAGCATCAATAGGGAGGACGGGACTAATGGGCCACCACTGGATGCTTCTCACTCAGGTAAGCGGGCCTCATGTGATTGCATGTTTCATAATCAGGAGAGGAGGGGGGGGGTGCAGTTTCTGACTATAATTTTCATATTTTGTTGCAGAGGGCAGCTGGTCACAGAAATGACCGGTGTTCTTCTCAAAAAAATTCAAGGTGAAACAGTCGTCCCTGCTGGAAGACTTCAGGGTTTGCAGTGTCAGTTGTTATTATGGTGGATTATTCTTTATTGGACACACTGCATTAGATAACCATGCACGCAGCCATACCTGCACACCCTTGCTGTATTGATCTATAAGATATCCCTTGAAGATTGTTAAAATCTAACTAGAAAATAGCTTTGTGTTTTTCCCAGTGAGCTTCTCCATATTGAACATGTAGATTACCATCTGTTACAACTCTGGTTGGTCCAAATGATGAGGTGTTGGGGATTCTACAAATAAAACTGGACTGTTTTAAATTTGAAAAAAGACCACAGGCAAAAGGCCCACAATTAAAAAGCTTGTGCAGTAAGGTAATCCTGTCCGTCTTGCTTCTGAAGTGACAACAGGACGGCACACCGTTTCATCAGCAGAGGTTAATTGAAAACAGTCTTTGACTTCTCTTCTCATTGTGGCCCAGAACAATAATTAAAATGCACAAAAGCAAGTGTTACTGATAATGTCGACAGCTATTTTATAGCAGGATCATTTTTTTCAAGGTGCTATTATGCAAGTTGGCTGCTGCAGCCACAATTTTCAAAGAGAGAGACTTGTCCAGCAAAAAGAAATGTGTTTAAATTAATCATAAAATGGCCCCGATATGTCATAATATAAATATCACTGACAAGAGTCATCCAGCCAGAATATTCTTATTTCCAAAGTGAATTGTCAGCCAATAAATAATGTTAACATGTACTAGCATACACGCAGTTCCTCGGCCACTATGGCAAAATGAAACATAATTGAGACATTAAGTTGATCAAACGTAGATGTTTTTGCCGGATCCAACAACCTAACTGGCAACCTGTACTGTGGGTGGAGCCACAAAGGTGCAAATGGCTCCTTTAAAGCTGGATTTTATTTTAGTTTTTATGTAACAGCCAAGTCTACAACACTCATTCTTCTTTAACATAATCAGCTCGATCTGGAAATCACACACATCTCTTCATAGCATAGTAATCACATTAAATAGATTAACATCATAAATATTTTCAGCTTTTAGTAAGATAATTGTCAAAATACCGCATTAAATACGAAAGCTAAATTTAATGATAAATGATTTCTTGACACGTGCCTCTGCGACATTCCCACTGTCCTCACTCGCAACCTTATTCTGTTTGGTTAAACACACCTGTGTCAATTGTAAAATCATCTCAATTTGACTGCTTTTATGAAAAGGACTATTGAAAACAATGATTTAATGTGCATCAACACTGTGCATGATAACGAGGCCGTGAAAAGCAGTGAAAAGGAGAGAGAGATGAACCCTCATGTCATCCTTTTTGAGCTACACTTCTTTTTAATGAGGTTGCAGCTAATTTGCTTTTAATGTTTTGATAAGGCTGCGCAGTCAGTGTCATGTGTCAATTAGGGTAGATGAGCGATTCTGCTGTAGGAGCCACTGCTGGAGTAAACAGGCGCCCTCTGAACAGACTGCAGCTGATTTCCCAATGAATCCATCACACTGCACTTCAAATGCATGGAGTTATTTGAGAACTGCACAGAGGACGTAGCGTGCTTTCCAAAAACTGTGAGGTTGTGGCGATGACACATTAATGATTTTTGTGTGCAGGAAATGATCAAAGCAGTTGTGCAGTACACACCATCCATTAGAGTTGATCACAGGCCCACATGTCTGGACAATAAAGCTCTTCCCTTGTATCTCAGCTCTCTTGGAGTGCATGCATAATGCTCAAGTCTTGTCTTTGCCGCTAATTAATTGGAGAGGCAATTATATAGATGCAGCTGTTCGGCCAGATGCCAGTGAACTCTCCCCTGAAAGTCACGCTGGCAAATTAAGCCCGACAAACATGGAGCGTGTAATCGAGAGTTTAACAAGAGCTGCATCTGGTCTCAGACATACCTGACATCCAAAGGAGTCCATTGAGAACTGCAACGTGACTTTATCGGAATCGCCTGCTTATATAGCAAACAACCCAGAGGAAGAAAAGGGCAATAACAACATAGAAAGCATATGCAATAAAACAACCTTTACATTCATTATATGTATAAAATGATTAGCATAACTTAAGCCGATGCACTTTGATCAAGTGCACCATAAGGTCTTGTTTTTATGATGTATAATGAATAAACAAGCACTATTTGAATAGTTAGAAAAGTTGCACATTAAATCAAAGTTTTTATAAAAAAGAGAGAGGTATTCGCATCGGCCTGCTGGTAATATTCCCCCAGCTCGTCTCGTCCAGTGAAAGATGCAGAGTGAAAATGAGCAAACTGATGTGCTGCAATGCAGATGGATTTTTCATTGCCCTGCTGAAAAGGAGGGCAAAGAGGTAACATTGCTTCTATCGTTTCTCTCTCTCTCGCTCTCTCTTTTGCGAGGGTCTCTCCTGTCTCGGCAGCCTCGAGTCAAAATGCATGATCATCATTCCTCCCCTCTTTATCGCCACATTGTACCGCATCCTCACTGCCTGACAATTTCATATAGGCTGAAATTCATGACCTCATCACATTGCAGAAATTGATTTAGCATGCTGTGATTTCCTGCGGCTTCTAAAGCCCAAACTGATTTTGAGTTTTTGATGAATATGGCGCGCTGATTTTTTTCTTTTTCCATTTGATGTGGTGAAGTTTTATTTGATGTTGCGACAACAAACAATGGAATATTACAGAGCCTGTAGCACAGAAATATATTCTCAATTCTAAGTTCTAAAGGCACCAGCTTGTCGTCTCTCTGAAGCATTCGTGTGTTTACATTTATCAGATCAGGAGATTATGGGCTGCAATGATTCGGAAAAGGGATTGAATTAATAACTGGTCCACTTAATAAACTGTTGTTGTCGACGATGGCAGATGTGTTTGATAGGTGGCGTCCGTAAATCCCAGTGAAAGGCATCATTAATCTTCTCATCTGGATGCTGAGGGACATAAAATAAAAGAGCGGGAAATGACTTGTCATCCTCCCAGCAGCGCGCTGGAAGATTTTAAATGGGAGTGTAATTGTTTTTCTGATTAGTTCAGCATGGGCATGCGTCTATCTATTTACATGTTCTGTTAACAAGGACTGTTTGTTGTGACCCACTTCCCCCCCAATACTCAATTGAGGATGAAAAATCTCTTTGAGCTGTGGGAGCATCCGCGCAACTGCCTGTGCTTCTAACAGAAACATTATTATAGTTAAAGTAGAAGGTTCAGACAGTGAAAAGAATCCTTCTTTTCATTACCAGCACACAGATGAGCACATGTGGTGTTAGTGAACCCCAGTTGAGGCTCCTGCTGTGAGACTGCATTCATGTTAATGTAAATAGCCCAGATGAACACAAAAGATTAGAGGTTGAACAGCGAGCCATATCCTTACACACTGTTAGGAGGCCATTTTCTTCCCCCATAATGTACAGCAATAATGGTGGGTTTACTAATGAAATGGTAAATATTGACCACTGCTTGGAATTCTATCATTAGGCTTAAGTTAGACTTGATAATTGCATAAGTAAAGTTAATATGATGACATCTGTATATATCATTCGCCTGGATCTGAGCTTCCCCCAGATCTGGATTGTAATGAGTAACCGTTAGTAGGGCAAAGTCAGTGACGCAGCAAATGTAGTGAGCACCTTTATGTTGTTTAGGAAAAGCAATTCCAAAATTGATGTTCACCAGTTCAATGATGTTACGTCACCTCTGTTGTTAGGAAACAACCAGTGCAGCGTCAGGATGTTCCCAGTGTGATAATCATCTGTCAGAGCTGAAGGAGGGAAGTGTGACAAACCTTGATCACCATGTTCCCGACCACAAACTCCTGCCGACAGTTGTAATGATGACGATGACCATGTAGATTTGGTACAACGGGCCTGATCTGTGGCTCATTCGTGAAACATTATTGTTTAAAATGGATTTTTAGCTGTATAAATTTCATTCAATTCATTCATTTAAAATGCAGTTGACTGAAATGACATTTCATGACAAATAATGGCAAGTTTCAAATCCAGCCATTTCAATAGAGAAGAAGATTTAAACATTAAAGAACAAATTTGAAGTTCATCAAGTTTATCAGAGAGCAGCATTAAGAGAAGACAAGGCGAAAGCAGTGACGCACATTTAAAAGACTCCATGAAAGGATATAAATGTGAGCTAATTCTGACTGCACGACAAAATGCTAATTAAGAAAAATGACTTACTCTGAAGTTTATATACAAGCTGTTGTATTATCACAGATACAAGCAGCATTGTGTTTGTTTCATGGGTCATCAGGCTGAGTTAGCTGGGGATGGGGGGGGGGGGGGGTGCTGGAGAGCAGTACAAATGAAGTATTTTTGTTTTATTACATACAAGTGTTGCATCATTTATGAGTGAAAAATACAATCTGCACAAAGCTATGCAAATTATAGAAAGCTGGGTTGAGTCACAATTGCACCACTTCTCAGAGAGGGCTGCAGTAACACTCTCACCCACATCTGTTGACAATGAACAAGATTAGATGGCCCCTCATGTTTGTAAAATGAGTGTGTGATGATGCACAACAGAGGTTTGTCCTCTGCAAATGTCTATGTATGTCCTTATCTATATATCTACAGTAAGTGTCCATGTCCTTCTCTCTGTGGATAGATGAATGGAGAGATAGGGAGGGGGCTCAGAGGTATACCCAGTGTTAGATGTTGCACACTTCTATCATATTTATATTTTATTTCCTCTATAATTAAAGTACATGCCCGAGGTTCTGAATGAGCAGATGTTTGCATTTTAGCAGCAGCTGCGATGGCTGGATGCTGAGAGGCTGCACCTGAGAGGTGCTTCTGTTTGTCAAATAAAACCAACTCCTGCTGCCACCGGTGTGACTGCAGAGCCCCTTCTGCATCCAGAAGAGAATAACATTCAACTTTTGTGACAGACAGACCTTTCAGTCGCCAAAATAATACTGTAAAAGCAGATAATGGGCTTTGTTTTGCTCCTGTTGCCATGGGTGGGTCACATGTACACCAGCCACTTCATGATGCCACTAAATGTGAATGCTGCAACCTGAACCAGATCATTGAAGACTCCTGGGAGTTTGTTGATGAGCCAAAAAGGCTCCAGTTCACAGTCAGCAAAAAGCCAAGGACGTGAACCACCTGCTGCTGTTCAAACAAAACAGCAGCCCTCAAGTGTCGCTCACAGAGCTGCTGCTCACCAACGCTGTGAATCATGGATCCAAACCCACATGTCCTCCATAACTGATGATGAGTTCCGCTCATTTTTGGGGTTTGTTTTGCTAGTTTAACTGTAAGTTTGTCTCTCCGAGGATGGCCAGCTGTTACACAAGAGCTCTGTTCCTAAGCTCCCAAGTTATTTACTTGGTTTGATTCAAATGTTGAACATCTTTGGCTGTTGACCAGCACACCAAAAATGTTGCTCAGCAGCTGGGCCAGATTTGTGTGTTAAAAATGGATTATTCTCACCTGCAGTAGTGGAGTTTTGGAGTGGGCCGGTTAAGAGCTGGAATCATCATGATTGTTTGAGGCAGGCGGGAGTAAAAAAAATGTCACCAGTCTAATCTGTCATTAATATTGCCCTTTAGTTCAATTTCAGACACATTAAAGATGCCACAGCAGTACAAGGAGTACAACGGAAAATCCAACAAATTCAAAGTGTTTTCAGCCATTTCCTCCGATTGATTTATACATGTAAATATGCAAAGATGTCAACAAAGAGAAATTCAGCAGCATACTGAGATGTAGGCGGCACAAAGTGGAGCCTGTAGACAGGCTCTCTTCCATTCATCTCATTAGAATAAATCATCACCAGCCAGACTGTCTGATCAACAAGCGTGACCTGAGGGTGATGACATCAGCGGAACAGGTCAGAGCCCCATGTGAGAAGTTGTGAACACCTTTTAGGCTCCGTGAGACCGTGGTCGTCGGGGATTTTGCTCAATCAAATCTCTGTCTGGCTGCACAATGTGATGACACGGACGCCGGTGCTGTGCTGCCTGCTATCAGAGCTTGTGCGTTTGTGGCTGGTGCAGTGTCAATTTTAAACAGCAGTGAATGAGAAGGAAGTCGCACCTGCCCTTTTGTTCTCCTCTCTGCAGGGGGGATCTTTGTGTTCAGCCCAAATCTCTCTGGAATACAGTGGCAAATTGCAGTCTATAAACCACATGGCCATGACAATAACTGGCTACTTTATTCAGCATCCCAGTCAGTTACAGTCAGCCAGAAGGACTGTTAAATGAGCAGCATGGTGAGCTAAAGACAAGAGTTGCTTTTGCTTTCAAGACAAAGAGGCAGATCATATACACATGCACACAGTAGCTATCCACTCACACATGTTGAGCAAAAGCACAGTTACTTATAACCGATTCTTTTTTTAAGCACTAACCCGATGGATAGGAGGAACAACTGCTCGATTTAAAGGGAATGCATCAGATCTAGTCCAGCCAGACATGTTATTAAAATGCAAACAGCAGCACCAAACATCTCTTCAGCTGTTTCAGCAACGTTCCTGAGAGATTGAAGCTGCTGAATAAAGGAGGCATCTGTACTATTCCAGGTCAGTCATGCCCTGCTTGGAAAGGTTGGAATTTGAGATCCAAGGATAAACATCAGCTCCCTGGAGAGGCCGCTTACTCATGTTTGAATACAGCACAGGGAAAATGAATCTCTCCGCAAGCAAAACAACCATAAAGAACACTTCTGTAAGCTCTTCTGGGAAAGTTAATTCTTAACCTACTGCTTGGGGCTACCCAGGATCTGCAGTATGTTCAGCCCAGCTGGTTACACACAGAATTTTTCTTTTTTTTTTTTTGAGAAGTAACAATGCAATAAAGAAGAGTTCTTACAAATATTGTGTAGAGAAACACCAGATCTTGGACTAAAATATGCATGTTCCATAATGTGGAGGCTGCATTCAGCCTATATTGTGATCAGCCTTCTTGTCTCTCCCATCAAGAGTAAACAGCTGTGCCTTTGTACGACGCATTTGCAGGTAATCAGCAGTTGCATCCACTTAGCCAGGACTCCTCACAGAGGGAAGGTTTTCAGCAGCACTCAGTGATTGAAAGCATTAGTGTTAAATGGCAAACTGCTTAGAAGGTTCACAGACTTCTGCTGCGACCGCGAAGATATGGGCTGCGAGGAAACGCACCATTTTAGCTCGCAGGTATCACACATATTTCAATGGAGAAGATTTGAATTTACCTGCATATTGAGAGTTCACAAAACTGCCTTGAAAGTTTGTGCTTGGAAAATCTTTTTGAGTAATGTGCCTCCGAGGCTGTGCAAACCGAAATGTGATTTTAGAGGACTGTGCGCCTTGAGAATTCTAACTATTTTGGAAAAAAAGGGCCAAGGACAGGGAACAGATGGCAGTTAACCTGTTGTTACTTGACAGAGATCTCAGTTATCAGACTGGAGGCCATCCAACCAGATGAAGCAGGATCACCTGCTGCCGAGTTTATTTTAATAAGTGCAGCCCAAATGGTTTCAAATCGGCTGACCTTGTATGGTACCTTTATCTGGACTAAAATATGAAGCTTTTGGAGGAAGAGAGACAAAGCTGAGAGAGAAATTTGTTCTTTTTTTAAAATTTGCAACTAAATGATTCTATAATTTTGGCATGACGACTGCGTTGACCGACTGAGACGCTGCCAAATGACCTCGACCGGGTCAGCTAGACAACATGAAGCTGCTCCAGCAGTTTGATCAGTTCGAACCCGCAACAATGACATTTCCAGCTGAGTTACAGCAACACTGGTAGCAACAACACTGGTGTAAAACATTATTGTCGAAAAACACATGCAGAAACAATTAAGTTTGAAATGTATTGAGTTTTCAGATATAATCTGTCTCTGTAGACTAATTAGTTTGATAAAAAACATAGAAAGGATTGCTCTTTTAACCGCATCGTTAAGTCTCTTTAGATTCTCATCATCATTAAATTCTGCAATTAAGAGCCTTCATTACAGTTCCTGCTCTTTTCTAAACTTTACTTACTCTAGTTCTTTTTATTATTTATGCTGATATTCCTGCTAACAACACTAGCAACAAAAGCAAGAGGAAAGCAGAATTAATTAAATGAAAATGCCATTTTTAGTTTCGGTCTAATTACAGACAGTGTTGTCTGTGCCAAAAAAAAATGTTGGATTGCAAGTAAGCTATTTACTGTATAACCTAATTACAAGGATCATATTTCCTGGATTAGAGCATGGAGGGAACATGGTGGGTGAATAAATAATGAGCGTGAAGGAAAAGATGGTAGAATAGATTTAATTTCTAGTATTGGCCTTCTTACATTAGCAGTTACTCTTTTTTAATTTATTATTCATCTCATTTTCTGCTTAAAAGTTCTGTTGATGCCTAATATTTAAACTTCATTTAGCAGGTACATCACATACAACTAAACCTGTGACATTAGTAGCATTTGCAGCCTCTTGGGGCAAAATAGTTTCTAAATAAATGTTTTCCTTGGATCCAGATGTGTTGGCTAACCACTGTCTGCGTGCCCATTTTCACAATACCAGCTGGTAACGACAGGTTAAAAGTCAGCAGACTGACGTTGACCAACATTTTTTTAGTTGTTTTCACTTTTCCCATCACCTCTCTGAACTGGGTTGTCGGCCCAGTAACCAGAGCCGTGCTGGGCCTGAGCGTTGGCTCAAATCGGCTTGAGTTATGCTGGATTACAATCAGCGATGACAGCCAGGACACGTTTGAGGCAGATGGTTCCTAACAAGGCATCAGTTACAAGGACAAACCCTTCATCCTTTTGTTTGGTTTCTGCCTGACGCTCCCAGAGATCACATCTCTGAAGGCCCATTCTTCAAAGACGCCATTAGTCAGCTGGATTGTCAAAGAGTCTGTTTGCTTCTGATGGCTTTGGTTTAGAATCCTCTGTAGAAACCCTGCTGGTTTATAGTTCTGTCAGCCCAACCAAAAATATTATTTTAGTTTCTGAGCCTACATCTTCTCACTGAAGTCTAGTCCGTCTAACTTTTACGCCGCGATGCTCCAACTCTAACATCATCTAAGTGTTCTGATCCACTTTTCATAGCAAGTCATGTGATTTCAGACCCTTTGGAGACATTTTTCCTTATTTTGCTGTGATGGGGCTGCTGTTTCTGCACAGACTGGATTCGCTGTTGGACGTCAGACCCATCAGGACAAACACAAAATGTCTGGACAAGATGAGTCACATCATGTGTGGAACCAAGTTATCAACAGGAAGTTATAAAGTGTGCCAGAGCAGGACGCTCTGTCTTGAGGCAGGTGTTTGAAACGTGGATTTGCGATTATAGGTGGAGTGTCTGGTTCTGCTGGACTTTAGCCATGAAGATAGAAACCTGGTGTTACTGACGTCCTTGTGCCTGTTTGTTGTGGTGCCCGTGCACAGGTCACTGATGAGCTGGACCTGTGCAGCAGCGTCATATGCAGTCGTTTGGTTTAGACATACACATGGTCTTCCTCTGGAAGCTTCAATGTGGTCCAAATGGAACTGTAGTGAGATACAAAATGACTAGTTTAGTGAAACCCGTGTTTATCTGTTTATGTAGAACCGTGACTTGATGCACAAGATTGTGAAAAAAATACTATGAATAAAATTTTGTATAAACATTATAACTTAAAAACAGCCCCTAACATATGTTTATGTTCATGCTCCATCATTTTGGAGATAAAATTAAGCTGCTGCTTCTGAATAAGCTGGACTTTTGTGAATAAGCTGGACTTTTCATCACCTCAACAGTCACCTTCTATTGGAGGTTTCATCATGGGAAGTTTTTGCCTACAACCATATTTGAAGAACCAGCAGGTGGCTGGATATGCTAAAACTACATACTTTAAGAGGAGCAGACTCATAAATGACATCCGATGTGTATCATGGCAGTAAGACATTTGGAGAGAGCTGTTCTCTCAAAGCACTTATTGACGAAAGAGCAGCTTTTCTTTTATCGGAGGATGAGGAAATCACATCTGATCAGTTTGTCCACCTTTGCTATCTGCTCCAGGCAACACAAAAGGTGAGAATAAAACTGTTTGATGCATGTTGCAGGAGGAGAATACACACTCCAACCTGTTACTGCATGTATTTTAAAGTCTGTTAGCCATGGAACTGACTGTTTAGGAAACACTGGAGTCTGAAATGAGCACCTGCCAAACAACAGGTCGAGTTTCTGGAGGGGAAAAATCTTTATTCCAAATGCATCATGGTGTGTGAGAGCTTGTAAAAATAGCATGTGCAAGAGGCATACCTCAGCAGTCCCCAGAAAACATCCAGCATGAAACCCTGATAGCATCAGTGTGTTTGGAATTATTCTGGAAAAGAGAGATAACAATCTATCCAGGCTGTTTCCCAAATATTACAGCCTACTTATGGTCCTGTGGAGCTTAACAAGTGCATGATGATTGTTTCAGAGGAACTTGCCAGCAGCTAATTTGTGCACATGTATAATTGCATCTGTTATGCTGATATGTCTGTTTGCCTCAATATTGCTCACTGTGGCAACGTCTTGGCCGAGGATGTCCAACAGATTGTTTGTTATTGTGTTTTTGGTCAGTGAAGTGAGAAATATATTCCTGCCTATTGACAAGGTAACACTGATCCAGTCTAGAGCATCTGTAGAAAATGATTTTCCAGCTGTGTGATTCGGTGCTGTGTTTATTTGAGAGGGCTTCAGAGCAAAGCTGCTGCCTCCGATTCTGCTGGGAAATGAAACAGGAGAAGATGTGCAACATCTGGGAGCTTTGGAAGGAAACGTCCACCTGTTCCTGCTGTCCGCAGCAGAGAAACCGAGGACGTGCCGGCACTGTCACAGTTGCCCGTCCGGATCAAAGATTGAGGAAGCAGAGTAAACGAAGAGTGTTGCCGTTTCAAAATCCCAGGACAGGTTATGGGCCAGGGTGCCCATGAGCAAGGCACCCGATCCCCATTGTTCCCTGGCTGCAGTTAAGTGTCTGTCTGGTGTAAAATCATTTCCCGCTCATTTCCAGTGATGACTTTAGTCACGGTGCTTTTTTTTTCTTTCTTAATTCAGATACAAATTCACGGGTTGAAATGTTCTTGACCCACCAGGGTTCCACTCTCCAAGTTTCTTCAGATGGACTCCAAAAGCTCCACTTTGAACAGACCCCCTGGTAATATCTTGAATAACAGCAGAGTGGGTGTTTCTCTAATTGGCTTGCTGTTGTATAAGAAATAATTGGCTCATTTTAGGTAGCTGAGTGATGACTGTAAAATCCGCCCTTATAGAGTACCCACTCTGTTCTTTGGGGACTAATCTGGAAAGACTTCATATTTATTGTCTGTGCTTAGATAGACATGGATTTCCTTGTCTTGTCTGTCAGGGCTGTGAAAGGAAGGGATGATTAATGATGCAAGTTTCTCTTTTAAGTGCCATTATGGGGCGTCATTCAGCACTGCTATAACCCCCGAGCACTGCAAATCTTTATTCGGTCCTGATGGCCTCCGCGAAGAAGAGAAAATTCAATCACTTTTTCTCAGAAGAAAAGGAGACAAGAGGGGGGAAAACATGGCTGTGATTGAGAGAGTTTCAAAGCAGTAATGAATGTGGAAACACAAAGCCTTCAGAGGCTTTATCAAGTCTCATTGAATGTGTACATTGAGGATGTGCACCCCCCAAAAAAGTGTCTGTTTTCAATTAATAATTCTAAATGATTGGAGGCAGTGTGTGCTTTGTAGGGTTTGGTTTTGTGCTGCGATCTTACACAAAAGGATTTCTGTCAAAAAAAATACTAAAAAATACAAGAGAAGAACCTATAAAGAACTCACATACTCTTTAAATTACTTACAAGGTTTTGTAAATATATTTTATAAGCACTTTTGTAATTAATCATAGTTTATATTTATGCTAGTGTTATATTGCTGGTTATATGTTATTTGTACGTGCAAATTTAATGGTTAAATATGTTTAAATACAAGATGTGCAAGAAGTGACCATAGTCACCACCAAACACGCAGAAAAGGTTCTATCAGAGCCTTAACATGTTCCATCAGAGCCTGAAGAGGGTCCATCAGAACCTGCACAGGTCCTATCAGAGCCTGAAGAGGGTCCATCAGAACCTGAACAGGTCCTGAACAGACAGATGATGTAAAGCAGGATGCTGATCATATGACCGATTGCTTCCGTGCTCTAATGTAATGCCAGGCCTGCTGTGTCCTCAAGCTTTTTCAGGAGAGCATCAAATCTACTCCAAAAGTCTTAACAAACACGGTCCGTGTTGCCAGGCAACAGACATCCACTCTGTCTAAGCATACGTCAACCTGCTGTTGTAAATGGAGGGACTGGTTTGGCATGACATCTGCTCTCTACTTCCTTGTGTTTAGTCCTTCTCCTCACCAGCAGGCAGGGGAAAATGTCCTGAATATAAGGTGTCGTGGTGTTTTCAACTGTTTCCACCTCTGGCCACAGATTAGCGAGCAGCAGGCTGTTCTTGTGGAGCCACTCATGAAGAAATGGTCAGAAAGCGCTTGTGCTCCCCACTTTTTGAGCACCGTTTTAATTAAACCTTTCTTGTTCCTGTTTTTACTCGTCCCGCTAAATGTAATTGGACTTGCTCTGATTGTTACAGAGATGTGTGGGGGGACGTCGGCAGCAGGGTCGGGACCTTGTCAAAATGATTTGTGTTGGCATTTCTCACACCAGACTTAATTTACCATCCAAATAGCACGCTGATCTACGCTGATGTACAATCACAGAGTTCAGATTCATTCTTTCTGTGTTTATTTAAATGGAATGGAGCCGTCAGGCAGGAAGGCTTTCAACAAGCATCATGTGCAGTTTAACAGGGCAGCCAGGCTGAGCACATGAATAAATGGGCCGCAGCGTAAATTACAATCTGCTGCTTTATGCCGCTGTTTTATTATGTATGTTCAGCATACCTGTTGCTGTAGCTGAGGTTCCTGCTGTCATGGTGGATCAGGAGATGATGAATAAGAGAAGTTTACATTAGCTATTACTGATATGGAAAATCTTGTCTTTCCATGAAATCAGTAGTTACATAAAGAAGCTCTGCATGCAACAATGTCCAGACAGAAACACGGTACGCATAAAAACACCTTATTTTAACAGATGCATAGGGTGTAAATATATTCCCGCCAACGTATGGTAATTATATACCATAATTGTCCACCTTTTTGCAAAAATGATCAAGTGTTTTAAGAAATTGTTTGTTTTTTCTTGTAAGCTGAATAGAGAGTGACATGAATGTGTAATGCACAACATCATTCATGCACATCTGGGATCCAGGGGCAGGAATAATCAGATGTTCCTTCTGAGTTCAACAGCTTGCTGCCATTCTACTGCAGCCTGGAGGAGAACATGCTCTCCTCTGCATTGTGTTTGAACCATGCACCTTCTATTTGGTTCTGAGAAAAAAAAAAAAAACATCTTCTTGTCAACACAATTGTACAGTTTGTGAGTCTTGGCAGATGGTGAACATGTAGTGTGTCTGTCTATGGTGTTTAGAGTCAGATTTATCCAACGTAATGCTAATCTTTGTGAGATAAAAAATAGCTTTTTGGTTGGTTAAAGAAGCTACACAAACTGTAATTCATGCATTGCCTGAAGTAAAATCATTGGACTTGGTTGGTCCAAAGACTGAAGAGAAGAGTTCTGATGCATAGAGGGCGTGACAGCTTCTTTGAGGCTGGTGGATAGACACACAAGGCAATGCTAACCACTATTAGCATAACCCACCCTGTTCACTCAGAGATGGAGTTGCATTCTGAGTGATGCTGTTCTACCACAGATGTAGCAGGATTTGAAGGGAGAGATCAAATATGGATGAGCAGTGGTCCCCAGCTGATGAACCTGGATCTAACCTCACGGCACAGCAGGGGGTGCAGACAGACTTGTCCAGCAGGCAGTAAAAACCATCTGTACACTCCAATTAGAGTCTTTCCCCTTCTTTTTCTATAATAATGATGAAACTGTTGAATGTAAATAAACATCTAACATTCTTCAACATGTAGCCTTTTTTTCTGCTATGCACTGCTTTCCAAACTGCAATTATTTTAATTGCGATGTAATAACCAACCATAGTTTGGCTGTTGAAGCTGTTAGAGTTGATCAATCATCTCAGGCTAACTGTCACATAGATGCATGCTGGTTGGGGTCATGTACTAAGATACAGATTTCCTCTATGGTATACCAGAGATTCTATAATGTTGTATGTAGCTGCTAACTGGTTAGTGGTCATAATTTAAGCTAGACTGTTTAAACTGGTTCAAAGCAGGCTCAAACGGATTAATTTAACATGTGTGGAGAACGTTTAAATCGATTCACAGGGACGATAACCGAGAATACTTGTACTGACACCCTGCATGTTAATGCATATATTAGCTATGCTAGCATACTGAGAGCCTTTGACTCTGAATGAGTAGTGCGGTTTAAGGAATGACTTGCTACATTTTTATTTATTAATTGTTTGAAGGACAGCATTTCAAAAGGGTCTCAAAGATCAAAAACAATCTTATTTTTATTCATCGTTCCTTTGAAAATGA
This sequence comes from Takifugu flavidus, assembly GCF_003711565.1. Lineage (NCBI taxonomy): Eukaryota > Metazoa > Chordata > Actinopteri > Tetraodontiformes > Tetraodontidae > Takifugu > Takifugu flavidus. Next base: position 7,006,752 of record NC_079521.1, read on the forward strand.
TTTATGATGAGGAAAAAGGCTTTCAGGGGTAGATGTTTGTGAATATTGATGTTTCCATGCTGCTGAACTTAGTTGAACCGGGCCATGTCTCCCTGTGGCTGCAGTAAGGGCCACCACTGCTAACTGAGCGACAGAGAGCTACACATACATGGATAAGTGAAGAGAAAAGGGGCTTTTTCCACTGATGAGCTGCCTCCAATGTTTTTTCAGTTATCTCAGAATTGAAGCCATGTTTTTTAAGTGCCACTATTAATGCAGCTCTGATACGGAGCTAGCAAAATGCAAAGGAGGCAGAAACACCGAATACTGACAGATTACATCGCGTAATGCATACATGCAACATCCACATTCTGATTGTCTTCAGTTCCTACTGGCGTGATGGCTGCGGTAAATAAGCTGGCTGATTATCCAGCAAAATTGTACCAGTTTAATTTGCATCAGAAGCTCAAGGTTTGAAAATGAAAACCAAACCCAATATTTGAACTAGTTTGTATGTGACAGGTACCTTCTGGAAGGCTCTTTGTGCCATTCGGCATGTTGGTCACCTCCATTAATCGACGTCTCTGCGGACTCGCAGAGCATCCAGAGAGAATTCATGCAAAGCTTTAAATGATTGTTTTAACGTGACAATAAAGTCGTTGCCCACCCTTTGTTTTCCCGCTGCCCTACTTTTGTCAAACGCTGAAGAGGAAAACTGAAGGTTGTGTTGCAGTAATTTGAGTGCTGATCTGCATATAAGGAGGGAAAAATGAACCACTTTGAACTCGACGGGAACAGAAAACAGATGCTAATGAACATGATGTTCTAGTACCGGCCTCTAGCAAAAGGATTATTACAAATTAACAACACAATAACAAGAGATGGCTGGGGAAAGATGCTTCAAATGTTGGGCTAATAATAGTTCCTCGCCAATGAATTTTCTTAATTTCAGTGCCACAATATGATTTGATTGTGAAGAGCTACAATAGAAGAAGAAATCCTTTCTTTTAACTGTAATAAAGCACAAAGCTGAGGTCTGTCAGTGGACAGAAAATCCTAAAAATAGGGTTTGAATTTAAGATCCATAACCTTCAAAGACTCTTTCATGACTTCTAATCTAATTGGTTTCCTGTCTTTCATTACTACACATGAGGATTAAAAGAAAAGCGCACATTTGTACAGTTTTAAGGTCAAATGTATTTTTCCCCTACATTTTCCTAATTCCATTTTCTATTTGGACTCTGAAATACGAACCAGAAGATGCGGTAATTGATTAGTGATCGGTGGAGTTCGTCAGTGATGAGCTGTGACAGATACATTAATGAACGAGAAGGTGTCAAAATTAGAAGTATCATATTATCCAGGCAGCTACGTCTATTACAAATGCTCAGAAAACATTGTAACCAGGGTGTAGCAATAACAACCAACAGCAGCACAAGAGAGAGAGATGATGCACAAGATGAAGCATGAATAATATATTTACATGTATGCGTGCACGCGCGCTTCTCACACACGCATAAACGTGGCACACACCTCCGTGCACGCATGAAGAAATAAAAAACCCCGTCAAATAAATGCTTGATTATAATGTATGAAATGTTTCTGATCAGTCAGCTGAAAAACTAATTTCATTTTCTCATTAGAAGTCTGTGCCCGAGGCTCATTCTCATGTCAGTGTTTATTACTCTGAAAACAGAAAATTAAAATCATCAGCTTGGTCAGAATCAGAGCAGTGAGTCATTATTTATGACTGAGGGAGAGAAATGGGGTGAGAGAGGCAGAGGGAAAATATTAAAGAAAGGAAAAACAATTGGAGGAAGCCATCTCATTTCAGCCAGGATTTATGAGCCACGTGACCTTTTCTTCTCCGGAGATTTGTTGCCATGCAGGCGTCCATCATGTTTCTAATGCTGCAGAGGGCACAGCAGCCCAGCGGAGGCTTTCCATTAAATTGGTGGGGTTTTAACACGTTAATAAAATGCTTTCATTGATGAATTGTTGTGTGTTGACACATTTTTTTTTTTTTTATCGCTACCAGATTTATTTGTAGGTGCAGTTAAAGACTTTTGAATGAGCTTGAACATCAGAACATGCAACAGCACATTTAGCTTTACACCTTGTTTTAGCAACAAAACAGAAGATCTAAATATAAGCATCATCATGGAGCTGCTGCAGGAGCCACTGCTTAGCCCCAACTCCTAACAACCGTCTCCCCTTAAGGGAAAATGATGAAGATTATACACATCTGTAATGTTTTTCTAATTTTCATTTTAATAACACTCTTTTTTTTATCAGGGATCTATGTTATATACATATGTTACATTGGGCATTAGGAGTAAAGGTATTTCTTATTCTTTTATTTCATTAATTTGTTTTTTTTTACATGAATTCCTCCCTCACCCGTGTAAACAGGCGGTACCAGTGGCTCTCTGCCACACATAGAACCGCACGTGAGCAGGATTAAGGGCTGGTCACATGCATGAATGCCACTCAGGTGTGTGCAAAAGCCCAGGAATCCAAGCATGATCAGTCTTTTCCTCCATCTGATCATAATCTATGTTCGAATCTCCCACGGATGCTAAAGTAAAGGCTTGTGCTGTCGCTCTGGGGGCTAAGCTGATAGCACTGATGTGAACCAGTGAAGCACCATAGGGATGAATGTGGCTGCAACCTTAAATTAAAGTTGCTAATGATTCTTCCTGTCAGATTTATGAACAAACTAGCACACTCGCTTGTTAACAAACTCTCCCTGTAGGCTTTAAAAAAACATTGTTGCGTTTGCATTGGTGAACCCAGAAATTATGTTTTGAAATGCCTTTGGATCAGGCGTTAACAGCGCCGGTTTTCCACCCCCTCCCTTCGGATCACGTTACATAAAACGTGCACCAAACACACAGTTCTGCAGTGGTGCCAACCAGATGTATTAATGCAGAGCTACAAGGCCTGCAATATCCACCCTTCAGGAGCTGGTCATTCAGTTCAATCTTTGAGATGGTGCATTCTGCCACGGATTCCTTAAAATCAATCCACGGAGAGTCAGAAGAGTCCGACAGCTTTGCTTTTACTGGCGTGTAAATTATATCACACTGCATCATTCTTACAGGGAGTAGTGGTTTTTCTGTGGAGACAAACATGGATGCATTGATTTCTGCTTTGGCGGCGCTCTCTATGCTAGCTGCCGGCTGTAACATGTTGATTTATAGAAAAAGGAATCAAAGGATCCAGTTCTGAATCAATTCAGCTCCATCCGACTTACAGAATCTTGCCTTGACTCATGACAGACTTGTTTCTGCCTGGAAGACTAAAATCTGTTGTTCTTCATAACTGTTTTATGATCACAGCACATGTTTGCAGACGGCGTGCCAGTGCTTCCTACTGCTTTCTGTGTGACGTCTCACAGCTTGAAGCAGGTCCTCAGCTGTTCTGTTGTTGCTGACATGTTCTATATGGTTTCCATGTGTGTTCCATATTTATTTGCTATCCCTGCTCCCAAAGACCAGTGTACTCGGTGTTATTTCCCTGTAACCGTGTCTGTTTTGGATTCCTCATATGGCTGTGCGGTGAGCCCAACCTTTTCTATAAACAGACTTTATTCTACATCACAGAAACATGTGTCCTGACCTTTCTGCCGAGACCTTTCATTTATTTTCTAATACAGTTCCCCTTGTGAGTTACTCTGCTCTCATAGTCATAGAAAAGGTCAAAGCAAGCACTCACATCTGATGTCTGCCTGCAGAATTAGTTGTGTCACCTTTAATTTCTGCAGAACCGGACCTCTGCCGAGCCTCATTCGATTGTATCAGCGTTTGAGCTGTATGAAGCACTCGGTTGTTCTGTATAGAAGCATAAAGGTGATGACAGAGATCGAGTAGTCCAACAGCAACGTGATAAAAGCTTGCTAATATTATGGATCCTTGCAATAAGAGCACGCTGTAAGTCTAATTATGTGTCTCTCCTCACTTCCTCCATGGAAGACAAAAGAACCACAGAGATTTGCATGTCCTTGCAAACACCATTTATCCAGAGAGCTGGTGTTGCGATGTGGAAAAGAAGAGCGCGGGATTTCCCATTAATCAACGACGGTGAAGGGAGCTCATTTGAATTGTTATGAAGAGAAATTTTACATTTAGGACATGCATGAGTACAGCCTCCTAGAGGGGGGGTGGGGCATGGGGGTGGGGGTAGGGGGGGTGGGACTTGTCGAACCAGTCCATGATCGATGACGCTGCTTCAGATTATGAACACAGAATTAGCACATTAGGACCTGGATGATAAATAGACCTTGTGCGAACTGAGTCCCCAATCATCTCAAACAGCTCCAACTGTGAGTGTATCTGCAGCTTCAGCTAATTCCAGCTAGCGCACGTTACCAGCTGCCCATACCGATAGGATCAAGGCTAAAGCTGACGACCAACCGGCAGAACAATCTCAGCTTCAACACCCGCTGACAGTCCCTGCTACGAAACAAATGCATTAGATTTGCCTCAACACTATGTACACGTTTATCTTTAGCATTAGATGAGCACTGATGTCAGTGCTAAGCTAAGGCTCCAGTCCACACATTCCCAGCTGTTGTTTCTGTAATCTAGACCTAAATTTAACCCTGGTCATCATCTGCTGTACCGTGGACTCACCTAACAAGCAATAGAACAATAACACAACCGCCTATCACATGTTGAAATGTGCAGGCAGAGGGCAGAAGTGGAGACAAATCCAACACGGTGACTGTGTGCTTCATATTCCGAGCAATAATATATGCTGTTATTAAGTCTCATTAAGTTAAATGCTCACTATTATCTCTCTGATTGGAAGTAATGACAGTATGATTCAATGATGATTCTTTGTATTACTTTTATGGCTCCGAAGCACAAATCAAATCTAAAAATCATCGCAACATGAGCGTGGTGGTGTGTCGCTTCATCCACTTTGATTCACCCCAGTTTTTGTGAAATTTCTATTTTTGTGATAGACGGCAATGTTGTGACACTTTTATTTTTAAAAGAGATGTTTGGGAACCTTTATATTGATCCATTTCATCTTTATTTTACACCCATCAGTGGTTTTTGGCAGCAGATCCTGGGCTTTGCCAGGCATCTAAAGTCAGACGGTTGTGATTACGTTGATGCTCTCCACAGCTAGCTTACAATGGACGGCTAAGACAGAGATCCCGCATCTGGCTTCAAGGTTAATGTTCACTTGTACTTTCCATGACATGGTGACTGTTGAGCACCAGAGAGCACTCACTTTCTGGCTGAGCACCAAGGTAATTTCATTTAAGCCATAATTACAAAAAACAATGAACTAATTAGTCATCTTCTATTGGAAAATGTATCATTCTATATCTTCTTTTTCTCAAAAGTAGGAAAAAAACACAACAACACATCCATGGACAGGCCACATGCACCTGAAGGCCAGATGTTCCCCACCAGAGACATAAACCGTGCGAACCTGTCCTGTTACTGTCTGAGAAAATGTGAATTACAACTGACCTCCGCTTTACTAGCACATTTGCTTTAGCTTGAAAAGCTACAGATTTGGATTCAAGCTGCTCTTGCAGATGTGAAGCACTCAGCAGGACCTTTCAGGTTCATTCTGGAGCGACTCTGTTTGCTTTAGCAGCTGGGTGGAGGGTTATGTGTTTTCTTTCTCCTGCCATGGCAGCAGTGAGAACATAGCCCTGAGTGGTTTCACCGCTCTCCTTGATTAGCCACTTCCGGTGTGAGAAATACAGTCCTTTTTTCACTTTAATTTGAGCAACTAGGCAGAATTCTTGTTTATTTTGTAGGTGAGACCATTTGTAGGAATGTTAGAACTAGAAACCGACAGAGAGGAGCACTGTCATGTTCTCATGATGTTCATGAGCAAGCAATAAGATTGAATTATGGGTTTATTGGAGTTGAGCTTAACAGAAGATGGCTGTTACTGATGATGCCACTTATATCTCGGCTCTCTCCTTATTTCTCTCCTCAGTGCGAGAACGTGCTCTGTGACCAGTGTGGCTCATTTGTATATGGACTCCCTCAGTTAGTCTTTATTGTGGCCTATCAGGCTTCCCGGATCAGAGATGTCGCTGCTGTGGACAAATTAAGCTTTTCTGCCTGTGCGACAACACACTTTATAGATGCCGCGTCCTCGTTCTGTCCGTCTCTCGTAAAGCTGCTAAGACCTGACCGAGACACTGAAGTCGAAATCCATTTTTGGACCTGAGCATTCACAGGAAAATGAGATGACCGCTGAAATTAGGTCAGGAGGAAGATTCCCGTCCTACCGGCGGCTGTAAATGTGCCTTCAGTCTGCAGGAGAACGATGATGGAGGGCAGAGCAACGAGAGTGGGACAGTGGGCTCAAAGGGCTTAAAAGGATTTACTTTTTCCATTCTATCTCAACTTTAAGGACAGCGGAGACACCCGACGATTTCACTTGCCTTGGCTCTCTAGGGAGTGCAGGGAGTTCCATCATTAAGTTACTGACACGGAATCTATGCTGTTTATTTAGAGATAACAACGCTGCCACATGCTTTAACTAATATCCTCATCATTTCTCCATAACTCTGTGTAGCCTTTAAAAGAAAAAAAACCAAAATATTTAGTTTAGCTCCTGATAGATCACCGTGGGCTGCGTTATTTTTATTAAAGCACCACATGCTGCTGGGTGAAAGATCGTCCCCCATTCACAAAACCCAGACTAAAACAAAGACTTCACTACACTTTTCCTCATTGTTTCCGCTATGCTGGTTCAATGTGAGTCACGTGTCCTTGGAAGTTTTGCAGCTATCATGTATAAAAGAAAGCACCAGACTGCAGTTCAGCTGTGCTGCATCAGATTTTCAAACCACTGAAACTCATTAAAAGTGATCGCGCCTTGATAAATAATGCACAGATTTGCATAAAGAAACAGGTGGAAGCGAGTTCTGTCATCATCACAAAGCTGCATCCAACCGTCTCCTTCTGTAAACACTGAGAGGCAGGAAGAGCGCAGGGGTGAAGCGTCATGTGTGGAGCAGGAAAACATTCGGCTGCAGACGCAAATCAAATAAAAGGCAGAATCCCGTGTTCAAATTATTAGCTTGAAGTGGTTGCAGCTGATATGAGGCTTGTTATAGCTAATGTACTAACATGCTATAATGTGTGAAGAGTCGCAGTGGAGAACGTTTCTATTGATGAGTAAAGTAGATAACTGGATAGAATTGATGAGGAGTTGCACACCGTAGAGACGCGCATGCACTGCACAGGTCCATCCTAACCTCAACCAGCGGGTAGTAACTGTTGCTCTTGGTGATACCAGATGGTTGTGGGGGGGGGGACAAACATTTGGAACGATTAATGTGGTCCTTTTTATTGGAGAGACTGTTGAACCCGAACAGGGTGACGGTACAAATGGGGTCAAATATTCATCGGAGAGAAATATTGATGGACCTAAATAAAACCAATTCTCTCATGCAGCAATGCCATAAATGCTGATTTTTGCCACTCTAATGTGTTTAGTTAATGTACATCTACAGAACGTGATAACCTAATAATTCTAGCCCCCCTAAAATGTAACAAAGCCAATAATACAATGTCAATAGACAATAAACATTTAGCCAGTTATAAAATGTTATTATGTTATTGTTAGCTTTTACATTACTGTTGCTACATCACTGGTTGCCAGACATCATATTTAGCAACAATTAATGACAACAACAACAACAACAACACCAATAATAATAATAATATAATAATAATAATAATAATAATAATAATAATAATAATAATAATGCGAGTAAGGCTAATTCTAAAATATGTACATATATATATATCAAGAGAGACTGAGAGTGACATATATACTGGCTACTATTGCGCTGCAGAATTTGGACGTTGACGGTATAAATGTTACTTTACTTGAGATAAATAAGAACTCTGTACATCCTGTAGTATTTGTAATGATCTGGGATTCACTTCTGGTATCTGTGACATATGAAGCTCATGCAAATAAGAAATACAGAAGCTAGACTAAGTAAACAATCACACATGGACTGGATGTGATTGAACGGGACCAATGGGGGGCTTCCTGGACACAGATTGTTTTCACGAGTGGAAGCAAAACTACGAGGGACCCTCAATATATTCCTGTCGTTTCCCTGTGATTAACAGCAGGAAGCTGATTCTGATCATCTAACAGGGATATTTTAGAATGAATCAGTGTCTTGTAACCCAGGAATCTCTTCTGTTTCCCTGCTCTTCACGAGAAGAAAAAATAACTCATGGCTGACCTGCTTCTTTGTCTCTTGCTGCACAGATGCTCAGAATGTCTCAGTGTGTTAAATATTTCAGCTGCATATAGAGGACTCTGACCTTTCGATCGAGGGCACTGTCTTCTCCATCAGTGTGGCCTGTACACATAATAAACATTAAGTTGTGTGGCCTGTTAAGACTAAAAGGAGTAGAGGTGAGAGTGTGGTGCTGGAGGTGTGCACCCACAGCACCCTGCCAGACCCTGGCTCTGCTCCCTCCCTCCCCTCTCGCTGGCCCCTTCTCTCTCTGCAGGCCCTGAACAAAGAGAGGACCCAAACAATGGCTGCCTCTGAGAGCTGAATGGCTTCGCAGGTCAAGCACTAACCCCCTCCCTCTTTGACAGAAACACAACCCACACTTGTTCTGCTGAAGAGAGGCTGACCCTCCCTGCAAAGAAGTAATGAACACTGCCTGGGCATTAAACAGATCGAAGAAGAAAAAATACAGGGAGAGGAATCAGCATAGGAGACAAATTATGTCTAATGGCGTGAGGAAGGAGCCTGTCCTGTGTCCTGTCTCTCCCCTCTTCATTACAGACCCAGCGTACACTATCCAGGCGTCCACGCGGTTCAGAGCTCGGAACTTGACCTCCCAGAGCAGCTGTCGGCTCTATCTTTGTCTCCAAGCTTTGCTAATTTTTCATATTTATTTCATTTCCAGCCCAGGCTCACTCCTGATGGGGTGGCGGACAAAGATGGTGTGCAGCCAAGGGGAACATGTGTTTGTAGATTATTTGTTAAGCAAATTGGACAGTCAACTGCCACAGGAGCTCGTCTTTATAAATAAACGCCCAGTCTAGGAAATCTCTCCCAGCATCGGGCTCTTGCCCAGAGATTTGCATCCTTCACAGTCAAATTGGTTAAAAATACACTTGCAAATCATCTCCAGCTTGTGTCCCTCTTCCCTTTCCAGGAGCTCTGCCGCATCTGGGAATAGACGTAATGTAACGTAAATCACAGCCTGACATGACAAAGACTTTGTTTTTGACTTTATTTCTGATTGTCTAAAGCTTCGGATCATTGCCAAAGAGCTTTAAAAGTGCTCGTCTGCTGCTGCTGTGAGGTTTCGAAACCATTCTAATGTTATGAATGATGAAAAAATGTAATTAGATCCAGGTCTGTTCAGAGTCAGCACGAGGTATGATAAGATAAAATGTAATCATCCCTTTGGGGACACTGGCCAAGATCATCATTTACGGATCCCTCCCCCCCTCTTCCTCCACTGTGACGTCAGCCCCTCTCAGACCGCCGCTTTATCGCCACATTGTATCCCTGATCGGTTTTGTATACGGCCGCTGTGACATTTCTGTACGGCTCAAGCGGTGGTTTTATAGCTCAGCGCCTGTATGGGTAGCTGAGGTCTGGAGGCATGCAAGCTGTTCGCTCTTTCACCTCCGCTGGCAGCCCCACCCCCCAGGTCAGCGGCCATACATTAGCTCAAGCCGGGCCTCCCAGGGTCAGGGAGTGGTGCCAATCACACCACAATGCAGCATAAAGCCGGGGTGGAACCCAGAACCATCACTGAAGTAGCGGCACATGTTTTTCTTTCATTTCCTTTAAACGCTTTGTTTTTATCACCGCTACCATCAGTTACAGGTTTTAATGGGTTTCTTTTCTTCTAATGAAGCACTCCGGTGTTGGAAAAGCTTTATCGTTTTTCATTGGCGTTCCATTATGATTCTTGTTTTTGGTTATAATTCAGAAATTCAATGTCTAGCTAGCTGCGTTTGTGGACAGGGACGCAAAGCAGACTAGCAGCTGTTGTCAGAGCTGAAGCCCAACGATGCTGACAACTTCTATGTGAGCGCGGGAGGTTGTCCTTGGGCCTCAAAACAGAAAACTAGAATGACCAATGACACTTGCTGATTAATAGCAAAAAAACAAGCTTAACAGCATTTCCAACATTCTAGTCAGTTCTCTGCTCCTATTTTCTCTTCGTTCTACTGGTTGTGCAGAGGCCTGCATTTTTATAACCTGCACTTTTTACAGTTGTTTATCTCTCTTTAGAGAGGAAGTAGTGAAATTAGATGATTCCCAAGTGTCACACAATGATGTTGTGCCTCATTTTTAAAGGACAGAAAGCAAACCCAGCTTCTAACCTTGAATTTAACCCTCCGTTGGGGTGGGCCCATTCTCTCCTGTTGATGGGTGTTCACACGCTAACCCTAAACGTGGAACTAAAGTCAGTATTTCACTACTTTAGACAGGAGTCAATTGAAAGCCTCGTGCATTTGAAATAGTTGGAAAAGACCTTGAGTATTGCAAACTGGTTCCAGAGGACTGTGACACCAAAGCATCATTTTTAAAGAGATTTCTGTGTTATTGCACCAGTATTAGAAATGAAGCTCTTTAGAGCTAGCTCTTTATTAGGTTTTAGTTTACTTTTATTGAGAGTCTTTATAAATAGTGGACATATTTGATAGTTTTTAATGGAAGCGTTTTATGCTTCCATTTTAGGAGTGAAACAATGATTTCTCCTAAACTAGCAGCTCAATAATGTGCTTATTTCTTTATACCCATGACAGGTCATCGCAGAGATAATTAACAGAGTTCTGCTGAAACAGTCTGCCGGTGTATCAGAAATGTTCTCAGCTTAAATGTATTATTACTCATTTTTCTGTGTTTGTTTCCTGATGAGTGAGAACACCTCTGGTTTAACCCTTTCCTCAGCTCTCTGCTGGATGACACTGATTTCCTCACTATTCCACTGAGTAAATGTTTTCCTCTGACCTCTCCAATGACTAATTTCTGGTGTCTAACTTGTCTCTAACCTTTTCCTCCTCCCTTTTGTTTGGCTTTTGTTTGGCAACAGCTGTTATCATGGATTTCTTTCTTTCTTTTCTCTCTCTCTCTTTTTGGTCAGCTGTGATTGCTCCGGGCAAAACAGGAGCAGATGGTGTTTTGCTATGCATGAATGGAGCGTTAGAGGAGTTGGACTGAATAGGCCAAGTTTTGAATGGTGTCTACACAGCACCTGCCTCTTGTAGCAGCAGGGACATCCTAGTGGCGTGATCTGCCTCAGCTTCCCTGCCATCATCAGGGATGAAAGAAAGAAACAGAGGGGGAACCTTTTTGGTTACCGTCCATATTTATTGATTTTCCTGCAAGTCGTGGCATAATGTGGTGTACAGTCACTTTGAGTTAATTGGATGTGACACAGTGTGCATGTGTAATCTATCACTCTAGTCTCCTGGAACACTTTATCAGTTTTGTTGCCATAGAAACGTGTCAGCTCTATAATAGCTTGCATTAACAGGCTAAGGAAGTAGCAATAAAAGGCAGCTTCTAAGTTGAGATCCTCAGCAGAAAAGAAAGTCTATAAGATAAATAGAGAATAAAATACTTTTTTCCCCCTTTTCAAGTCCAAATAAAAGAAAGTGGTATATTTTCCATGCAGTTCAGGGACATCTGTCAACCTCTGGGGCATGATGATCTGTCACAATAAAGGAAGCCCTCTCAAAGCTCTGACAGCTTGCTGGGTTTTTTTTCTGTCTTAAGAGCAACTGTAGAACTCCAGAGAGAACAAATGCTCCAGATGCATGGGGTCTGTTAAATACAGAGGACGCACTACAGCACATTGAAGCGGAGCGTCATAATGTGAAACAAAGCAGCTCTCATTCGCCCATTTACACTTGTGAAACGTATTTACAATAAACACTTTTTCTGTAGAGTTGAGTTGTTGATTCCATGACCTTTCTGATGCTGGCAGCATAATAATGATTCTTGAATTATCTGTGCTCATGCCAGCTTGTGCTCACATATCTCCATATAAAAATGCATTAACATAAAAATACTATTATTCAAGTAGTTCATATTAAAGCGCTCTGGATACGGAGCTGCCAATGCCCCGTTTTGATTGCAATACTGTTTCATGAATATTCAAATCCATTACCTGAGAATAGATGAGTTCGCTGTACGGCTGGTGTTAATGTCTGTGTCGTGAGATCATTGTCAGAGTGGTGATAGTTGGTAAAAGACAGATGAATCTAGGGAGAATTCAACAAAAGAGGACGATGGGTTTAATGATTGAAGCATTACATCACCAAGGCAACGTCGATGCAGCCGGGAAACGTGCTGTCTGTAAGATTTAAATGTGAAAGAATATGTTTGAGGTTTGTCCCTGTTAGTTTCATTCTGTAGTTGCTGTTGTTGTTTTGCCTGTATGACTTTATAAATAGGCCACTGAGGATTGTAATAAACTGTAAACATGTTTATTTGACATTTATTTCAGAATATCAGAAAGATGGTGCAGGCATCGCATATGCTAGCTGAGCCTGAATATACCATCAACTTTACCCTGAGGCGCACTCTACAGAGCATCCTCAGTGTGCCAGGTCAAAAGTCCTCTAAACACACGTTACTATTGGTCGAGGATGTCAACAGTCCAGCCAGCCAACGGAGCCCCCAAAACAAAGGTCATTATTCATCACAGAGGTCAACAGTTCTCTCCACATGGCTCATCGTGGCAAGGTCAAGAATTCCTCCAACATGCTCAGCCTTTTCTACCGCAGGGTCAGTTTGTTACCAACACAGTTTAGCGTTGGACGCTGGCATCCTCTCGCTCTGTGGTTCCTCTGTTTGATTGCTAAAAGCTCAAAATTTTCTATATTCCAGCAAAGTTTTGTGCCAAGTCCATTGCTAGTCTAGGCTGACTGGCGTGGGTCTGATGGTCAGATGGTCAGTGTCAGCAGGGCCTTTGTTAAGCTCACATTGTATCTGTGCAGTGAATGGGAAAACAACAAAAGGAGCAAATAAATAATTAAAGCAGAGAACCCTTCGGCTTCCACGTCTGACTCCTTAGTCATCCTCCACACTGAGCTACTGACCTCAGTGGGGGAGGAGGACAATTAGGTCACCTCGTGATTGCATTACTCAAATGACATATTAATGTCATAGTGGCCTTCATGCTTTTCATCAGCACTAGTTAACGATGGAAGCACACGGGCAGAAGAGCGCGGCTGTCATTGATCACTTCATGCTTCCATGATTGCGTCATGTCGCACTTGCACGCAGCAGATTTTATACAGAAAACCGAGGAAAATGATTCCTTTATTAAAGCCACACAATTCCCATTACAGGAGTATCAGCTTATTAGTCTTGTAAAATATGAGCATGTGTATGTGTGTGTGTGTGTGTGTGCTTGTATAGCAGTGTTTTGAAAATATCTCTAACCTTTTTATTGCAGAGTCCCATAACTCCAACCCTGGCTGTGAGATATTTGTACACACGGTGACCGCAATACTGAAGGGTTATGGAATAACAAGGAGCTCCATGCATTATTAATGGACTCTGCTGTGAATCTGTTCAGAATAATAACGGCGATTTCCCAGGGCCTCATTACTGTGTGTTTTTAAAGCATGTGTTTGGTATCCATGGACACCAGCTCTCACATTTTCCTCTTCTTCCAGAGTGTTACGATTCAGGTCAGGCGCACCACTTGCTGTTTTTAATTTTCATTTCATCATAAGCACTTTTTGACTGTTGCCAGTGCCTATTTGCAGTTTTTTTTATTGTTTCTTCACCACAGACTTCTGCTCTGACAGGACAGATGCTGCAATTAACTGCATCATTTCCATTCGTACAGAGGAGACGATCGCGAGGTTGGCAGCAATGGCCGAAATTACAAAGGCTTTCCTAAAAGACACTGAAATTTGCCTGTTGTATCAGGCTGCCATCAAAGAATGGCAGGGGCAGACGCTGCCCCCATTTGTACCATTGAGACATGTTCAAAATGCTGCTTTTGGAAGTTTCAACAGAGAGAGAGAGGGAGAAAACAAAACCAGTCATCTCTGGGCCAGTGGATCCATGGGCTATTGTAAAGATATGATAATTATTGTTTGCCTGCCTGCCTTCCCTCCCCCGCTCAACATATTATTCAACGGAGCTCAGCAAACCCCCGGGGACGTCTTGGAAATGAAGCGGTTTTGAAGGGAGTAAGAAAGAGGCAAAATCCAATGTGTTGGTGTTCGAGAAAGGGGCCGTTATTGAGACAAGTACCAGTTACATGCCGACCTTGTCCAGCACCGACACTGTTTTTACACCCAGTTACGACGGACTTCTCTTGAAATGAATGAGAAGCAGCACACAGCGGTGCTCCCTGCAGAAGGATTCCGTGGAAAACACAGATTAATTCCTCAATATCTGAGGAAGTCAACCCAATAAATCGTCATCAGTGTGTCTAACACGGAGATGCGGAAGACCTCAGAATTGACGACCCACGTTACTTCGGAAAGAAACAGATTTCTTCAGATAAATATTTGTGGTTGATAGTTTAATTTCCAACAGAGACACAAAGAAATATATATAATACTTCATACAAAATTATGGCTACTATCATATTAGTGATGGAATGTCTCTGGATTCGTCTTCATGGCCAAACGAAGGACTCACATTAAATTACGTTTGTACTATTGTGAGCTGAAAACATCTTTTCAAGAACTCCATACTGTTTATTCTATGGACAGTTTTTAAAAGCAGTTGATTTGTAAGCAAAATACAAACAAAATTAAATGCTCCTATTGTAACTCATAAAAAAGTATAAAAGAGCCAAAATGCACTATGTGATATAGCAATCCACAGGTCATTTAACAATGTTTTAATTAAAGCCTCACATATTAAAACTTTACAACAGGTGATATGAAAAATGTACAACATTTTCTTTTTTTTTTTTCCCCAGGGGCTTCTGTACAGCTGGCAAAAATACCTCCAATGCCATTTTGGTTGGCTTTGGCAGTGCAACAAACTGGCTCTGCTAGTTTTGTTATTTTGCTTTTGCCCTTGTTTTAAACAGCGACGTATCAAGGAGCCGAGTAAAAATACTTCAATCCCCAAAGCATCTGCCTGCATCCAGAAAGGTGTATTTCCCATAAAATATCCCCTTTTTGTTACACAAAATAAAACCATAATTTAATTGTTAAACATCTGACGTAGCAACAAACTTAAGATTCAAGACCGTGTTCTCGGGGGGAGGGGGCGGGGCTTGCCAGTTACACGCAAACTCATCAGCGGGGTGGATTACCGTGTTTCCCCGCTCTACGAAAACATGTACAGCAGATTACACTTTGATGATGTGATGACACAAAGGATTTATGGCAGGTTCTGACTCAGTTCGTCCACACATCTGGGTCCAAGTGCGTCTCCCCCGCTGACAGCCACTCATCCTTTGACGGCTCCTGTGATGTGGTCCAAACATGTTCCGATATCACCGGACTGACCGTTTCCTCCGCGCCGCAAGTGGTGGGTGAAAAGAGAAAAGTTGGACAGGAGTCTCTTACGTACTGACCAGTGTGGGAGCAAAGACTGATGTGTGGGTTACTGGTTTCCAGCAAGGATCCTGTGAGTCATTCGCTCCAGACCAGAGCCGATACAAATCTTTTCTGCTGAACGCTTTGAAAATGTCCTGCTGCTGCACTGAACTGCCAACCTAGATCTCATAAATAAAGCTTTATTTTTAAATAAAACATCGAAGACGTGTCTTTCAACGTATTCCGCGTCCAGTGAGATTAAACTGACAGCTAAAAGCCTTCACACACAAAATGTCAAAGTAAACAATAACTGACTTCAGTCATAGCTGAGACTATGACACAAATGTGTTTACCTCCACTACATGTGTGCATGTCCTTCGGCAACCATGGACAAAGTTCTTCATATAATAACATTCTAAATTTTACACACTTCTTAAGTGCAACTTAGAAAAGCAACATGAAATGATGCTTTTATTCTATTCCTGTTCTTTGAGATGGGATTTCCATTTGGCTCAGTAAATGCTGACCTGGGACATGGCCTGGGCATGGGCCTGGATTTGGGAGGGGTGCGGCTGCTGCTGGGGGGCAGGCTGGGGGCTGCCGAGTGACACGGAGCCTCCCACTGAATGTGGCGTGCCAGGAGAGTGCTGTGGTGGGGAGCATTGGGACTGGTGCTGCTGCTGCTGATGATGCTGCTGCTGCTGGAGATGCTGCATCTGTTGCTGATGCAGGTGATGTTGCATCTGCATGTGCTGCATCTGCATGTGCTGCTGCTGCTGCTGCTGCTGCTGTTGCTGCTGCTGCTGCTGCTGTTGCATGTGGTGTTGTTGTAGTTGCTGTTGGAGGTGTTGCTGGAAATGCTGATGCTGCATTTGCTGCTGGATCTGCTGGTGATGCATCTGCTGCTGCTGCATCTGATGGTGCTGGAGGTGCTGTTGCATCTGTTGCTGCTGCTGGAGCTGCTGCATGGCGTGCTGCTGCACTGGCTGCATGGGTGGACTCATCTGAGACACTGCTGTGGACTGGGCACCCGCTACCATGGCACCTCCAGGACCCATCTGGTTGAGCATCTGTGGTGGCATCCCAGAGGGCATGTTCTGATGGGAGACTGTAACCGAGGTTACGATCTGACTGCCCCCCAGTCTCATCTGCAGGGGTTTTGGGGCAATAGCTCTGGGCAGGGCTTGCTGGAGGGCTTGAGATGCTGACGACATGGAGGGGTGCTGGTTGAGGGGTGAAGGTAGCACCAGACCTGGGGACAGACTGGTGGAGGCCAGCGTCTGCTGCACTGAGCGGATGGTTTGGGCCTCGGCTGATTCCGCAGCAGCCTGGACGGATGAGAAACACCAGAGTTTTACTCACGAGTTTCCCCTCGTGTGACTGTGGTTCCTTCTGTTGTTCAAAAATGCTCTTGTAATCTAGAGTACTGGTCAGTATTAAAGAAAATAAACAGTTCACTCACCTTTGAAACCAGGCTAGCGCGATATGCAGCGAGGGCTTTTAAATATTCTTTTTTGGCAGCTTCTGTTTTGCTTTTATAAACCTGTGAGGATGGAAGGACACATCATAAGACTTAGTTTCCTCAAGATTTTAACCTCAATTATCTAACTTTGAAATCTTGTTAACACAGTCCTGACATCTGGAGCTACGAGTTTCTCCCTGAAAGCTGTTTCCGATTACCTGCTTCTGCTCCTCTCCCAAGCCATCCCACATTGAGGCAACAATCTTGGAAACCTCCCCAAAGGTGGCATTGGGGTTCTGACCCTTAATAGCGGCCTGGGTATCTCTGAAGAACAGGGCATAGGCCGACACTGGCTTCTGAGGCTCATTTGGATCCTTCTTCTTCTTTTTCTTTGGAGTTTTGGGTTTCTTTGTTGGATCTATGGGTGCTGGTCGCTTCTCCCCAATCATCTGCAACGATTTAGGCAGGAAGATCAAATTAATGTTCTGTAGTTTTATTTCCTTGTACATGTGGACCAAATCACAAAACTATGTACAAAAAAACAGGGTAAGCTTTCATTAAAATATAATGAGATAGCTGCACGTAACAAGACTCGAACAAGAACAAACAAAGGCAGGAACATAAATGCAGGTGATTTGCATAAGCTGCTTCTTGGAGTTCTTCGTAACGTTCTGCAACGAGTCACGGCGGATGTATTAATCCAACTCACCCTGTTGCTTTCGTCCTGCTCATCTTCATTTATGGAGCTGGAGGGGGAGGGTGTGGCGGACTTGCTAGCAGGCGGTGATGGAGAAGTATGAGTGATATTGGGTCCTGCCATATTTAGGCTCAGTGGTCCACTGAGTTGGGACTGGTTGATGGTGGTCAACTGATTCCGTGACATCATCCCGTTGGGACCGTTCATGGTGATGATGGACTTCATCACCATGGCTGGGTTGGGTGGGTACTGGCGGAGATGGCCCGGTCCAAGATTCTGCAACAGATTAGAAGAAATAAATAAAAATAATTAGAAATAATTTAAAAAACAACAGCACTTATTTTACAATACTTCTTAGATGCCAAAGTATTTACATGAATCCTCACTTATTTTATTTGATGTAACCCTCCCAAGACATTTCTTTTCTCACTTTACATTTTGTTCCGAGCTGAATAAGCTGTGTTGATTTATCAAGAATGAAAAGTGGGTCATTCTACGGATTGTTCTGTGGTAGATGACGTGTCATAATGTTCCATCTCTATTGTCGCATGCATGATAAATTAACACGACACCAGCAGATCTAACTTCATAAGCCGGTGATGGATGGCGACAGAGTACAGTTGAATCATTTCAAAAACTCTATTGTGTGGAAATGTGTGACAAATCTTGTGACTGCTCTGTTCCTGTGGATGAGCAGTAGAATCAGCCCTTCCTGCTGTGGAGCACACGTTGCAGTCGAACCCCATTTGGAGTGGTGTCGGTGCCACTAGATTCTTTTGGGTTGGGGGTGCTTCAGCGCTACGGGTGTGAGCAACATGGGCCACATGAAAGGCTAATGCAAAACCAAAACCAGACCCAGCATCATCTTCTATTCGCATCATCTGTCACTCAACTCTTGTCTAGTCAGCTATTGTATTGGAGGCACACCAAGCACCCGCACTTCTTTCTTTCACTTTGATCGTTTCGACGATAAATCGTAAATTAACTTTTATAGAAAATGACTCCTGATGGCCGTTAATTGAATAATGTGACTTAGGACAACTGTGAAGAGGTGGCGACACAATGTTGGTGGCATTAGGGCCACGCTAATCATGGAAGCTGATACCACATTGTCAGTAGACCACAGGGGACCGTGCAAAGGTGATCTTCTGTCCTCAGACGAGAACATTAATGGTTTGACAGGCTGTTTAAACTTTAAATTATGTATAACACAACATTTTGCTTTGCAAAATCTCGTACCTTTTTCCCCTCATTAAACCATTTAGAGCCAAATTTGATTGTGGCAATGATGGAAATACAATGGCTGCCGGCTCCCCAGAGGGTCAACTGATCAGCGAGCCGGCGGAGCTGATGTGGAACAGAGGAGGTGATGTGAACACAACAGAAAAGGTGATTTGTTCTTCCTGGATACATCCATCTGGAATTCAGCAGCACAAACCCAATCTCCCCCACCATCAGCACATCATAAACCCACACACCTCCCTTTATTGAAAGAACCTTATGAATGCCCGTCTTCAAAAACAATAGTGTAACAGCATTTCAGACAAAAACATATTGGATCCACAATCCATTTCTTTCTCATATACCATGTCTCCTGCTTATCATAAATACAATCTATCAGGAGAGAGTAGATACATATTTACACGTGCGTGTGTGAGTGTGTGTGACACTGCGAAGGTGAGGGAGAATTGAAGACATATTGTTGCGTTGCTGCTGAAATATGGGAGCCTTTCATACAAATACAAGCTGCAATAACCAGCACTGCAACCAAGTGCCTGTGATCTACATATCTGTGGCCCACCATGCTCCAAGTGTCATTGTCATCTTCATTACCGCAAACATGATGCCTCGCAGTTTGCTCTCTACTCGCTGCTAACATCAAAGGGGCACACACTGAGCTCATTAGTCGTGACCATCTGTACAATAACATTTTTGCCCAATCCCAATGATGCACTTTTGACTTAGAGCAATGGCCCATTATGCTGTGTGTTTGGCATAGTGTGGGTTTTTTCCTCTATTATACATTTGCATGTTGTACATCCAGAGAAATATAAACTGACAGCTGCTGTTAAAAGCCACATCATGTCCCATTCAGCCCCCCCCCCCCCCCCCCCACAGCTGCCTTTATTTTATCACATATTAGAGCAATAGAGGCAATAGAGAGGCAGCAATTTTGATCCTCACTCCAGGTAACAAAAGAGTGACGAGCCGCATTATCCAAATGTCCGCATTAGCACATCTGACTGCAACAAAGATGGTAACAGCAAATAACACGCTAGAGGAAGAAATCCTCCTAAATTACAGTGACTTTGATTATCAATATGAATCTGCAGCAAGGATCTTTTTCTATTTCTATCGCTCTACCTGTGCATTTGCATTTTGATTGCGGTATTGTCAGTCGCACAGGAGATATCAAACTAGAGTGTAGCATTATAGTCACTGCAAATCTGCAAATAAATCCTTATCTTAAACACACAGAGGCCAGATGTGTCCTCCTTCATCAGATTCAAGTGTGTCTGTATGTGTTGCCTTTCTGGGTTTGTGCGTTAAATACTGACAAGTAAAAAGCTAAAGGATTTTACTTATGGGGATTTCTTTTCTAATATTCCCCACTGTGGTGCTTCAACAGCAACATAATGTTTTCAACAACTGTTTCTCATTATTACTGGAGCACTGAGCTAACATCCATATTGAGGCCATGGCAGATGGAGGGAAAAAAAATGCTACATGTGAGACTCTAAATACAGCAGCTGGACTCCGAATGCAACATTATGCATCCGCCAAAATGATAAACATCTCAACAGTGTTGTCAATGAAAAGAGGCTCAGGGTCTGTTCTTCCAGATATTGGAAATCAGAATTTGGGGAGAATGTACAAACACTGGCACCACGTACTGAGCTGTAACAGGCTGAAAAGAATGTTAACAAGTTCAATTTCCATTCAATCAATGCCAGAGCTCTTGGAAATGTTCCATGGCAGGAGAGGGGTAAAATCATCTATATGGTAATTATAAGGATGAATCCCCCAGTAACTTTCGCCAGCATGAAAGGTCAGTCCTATTAAAGATAGTTTATCAGTGCTCTGCACATATTCCTTTACTCGGCTTCTAAACGTACATCATTTTATTTTTTTTCTTCCCTCCATTTTCAGCAACCTGCTGAAGTCTGTGCTTAAGCCGAATGAGAAAAATGGAATTTTGAATGCCAGTAAAGGCTATAATAGCATGAAGATAAATTGTTTTTCTTTCCCCTGTCATGTTGCAGTCAAACACACTCCACACTCTTGGTCTCTTCTCTCTCTCTCATGTGCAATCTCAGTCTATCGATTTCCCCCCGACCCCCACTTTAAAACAAATCTTCCCCCTGCCCCCCTCCCTGTCCGCGAGGCCCTCCCCTTCGTCTGGTACTCTGACCCACACTCCTTTCCCCCATTTCTCCCAGTGCATTATGGGTATTTAAAACTTGTCAGACATGACATCATTTCACTTTTAGAGCTGGCTGAGAAAAGTAAATTACAGAATCAATCATGTAGAAGGTCAGGCTAAGACTTCATTACAAGTATTGCATGCCTGCATGAATATCTTTCATTTCTGACTGACCCAATATGTCACAATAGCTGTCCGTTGAAGAAGAAAAGAAAAAAGAAACGAGTGAAAAAAGAATCCACTCTCTTAAATTGATGTACAACTCATGTCAGTGCTTCTTGGCTTGGAAGGAAGATAAGAGGGAAGTGGAGAAAAATATGCTTTCTGCAGCAGTGCCCACATTTCCCATTTAATTCAGAGTGCAGCGGTTTTTGACCAGTCAAAAATGTCAGTTTCAAACTCAGCGGCACTACACAAGCAAAACAAAACCAACGCTAATGACATGTGAAGCACATGCTGGTGGTTGTTAATCAAAAATAAACATGTGTGAGGACAACTGGGATCAGATCCCCTGAAGTAGGGATAATATCTCATACAGATAGATGATTCGTGCCGGTGTTGAATTCAGCCATGTAGGACATTTCAGGGCATGCTTACATGTGTCCAAAAAAAAAAAAAAAAAGAGAGAAAGAGAAAAAAAAATCTGAAACGTGGTGAAGGCACCAGGTGTTTTTTGAAATGGAACCCAGTGATACTCGCTGTGCAACGGGGAGGAACAATCGAGAAGACATTGTGAATAAAGCAATAGTGGCAGCTCTAACTCCACTTCTATTTGGCCCGATTGAGATTCAATCACAAATCAGGAGAACACATGCTGGGAGACAAAAATGAGAGTCAGAAGCTTGTTAGGCGAGCAGATTAAATAAATAATGACTCCAGATTCAGGGCTTGCCAGACACACTGCAGCTGAGAAAATGTATTTCTCTTTGTAGAAGCCCGGCATCTGTGGCCAATTTACAAGACATACGCTCAACATTATGTGGAAGGAATTAGCAGAACACTTGGCAACGCGGTGACACGGAAGAAGCTTTTTGAAATACCCCAGGTATATTCACCAGCCTGCTTTCTCATTAAGTTCTGATAAGAGACAGACCTCCACACAGACCAGATATCCTTGCCTGCCCAGAAACCCAAAAAAACCTGGGTGAATGTTGAGGAAACACGAGCGCAGCGGCTTGATGAAAAATGTAACTGTGATACCTTGCGGTTTATTTGTTGGCCAGCCGTAAAAAATAAGACCCACGTGTAATCGTGTATATATGGACGTCATTCCTTTATCAGGCAAACATCCCAGTTAAAGCCTTCATAAACGCTTGACTCTGAATAGAGAGCAGTGCAAACAAGCCTGGCGCTTGTTCAAGAACTCATTCTGCTCTTTTCGGTCCAGAGATTAAAAGAATGTGTATGGATCCAAGACTGTGGGGGAACGGGTCAGTCCTGAATGCAGGGAAACTGAAGGGCCAGTCCAAATGCTCCTGTGGTGGCTGTCAACGAGCGAGCGGTATGCCACAGGGCAGGGAGCACCGGCCTCTGGCTGGGTTTTAAAAGAGCCTCCACACAATCAGAGACGTGAGCCATGCAAACGGTGTTAAAGAGGAATAATGTTTGAGAATCAAATCTAATCCTCCAGCAAGTCGTGAGAACAGTCAGGAACATAATTGTGTCAAGGTTCCGTTTCTTCCTGATGCAGAAAGCTTAACTGACCATGAAATGAGAATTCTTTAGGCAAAAGCCCTGTGGGGCCTCGCTTTACTGTATGTGCTGGAGATAGTTGAAAGGCTGCAATTATTTTACATGGTAGGAGCATGAAAGCAATGAAAGCCAGGGTTTAAAACTTTACAGCCCTGTTCTGATGTGGAATATAAATAAATACCAGTAATATCAGTGATATTCAACAACTGTGATGGGTGGGTGGGGGGGGGACATCATGGAAGCATCCTCCTTTCAATTTCTTTTCACTGAAGTAATCTTTTTATAACAGGTCTAAAGACAGCTAGTCAGCCAGTGACATTTCCATTTTTCCTCCTTAATGCATCTGCGATTGTGGCATTTTAAAAAAAGGTTTAAAGATCTCTCCATCTATAAGAGAGAGTGGTTTTGATTCTTTAGCTAACTGCTTTTTAGAAGGAGAACTCCATTAAAACTCAAAGACAAAGGGAATAACACCTGTGATCTTGGCACATCTGCTCAATTTACAGATTGGGGTGGGGTGGGGGGGGGGGGGGGGGGGTTGTCAGGCACACTTGCTGGTCTTTTAAAAAGAAATCCTAACAGCAAGTAAGATAATCCCATGACATTTACTCACAGTGATCACGTACCTCCAGAATTGTAAACAAGGCCAGATGCACTGACATCAGCTAAACAGACGCGTGATGGGATCCTGCATGTTGGTGTGAGTTGACATCATGGCTCGTTGTGACACTTAACTGAATTTCTTTGGGCTTTTTACTCAGTTTTCAACATTTAATGTAATAATTTCCAGCTGCAGCCCTGGAACTGCGCATGTAACACGAGCCACGTGCAACGGATACCGAGGACGAGATTTCTGCAGCGTTAGCATAACTTTTATTTACGTCTGTCACCGTGGAAACAACATTGGAGCCTAGATCTGAAATAGAAGATTAGGAAGAGGGTTGGGTGACGAATGGGGAGCGCCGAGCTCCCGATCACATTGTGTGTATGCATAGCGGTGCTCACCACAGGTTGGCCGTTATTGACAGACATCCCTTCCTGCTCCATCATGTTGCGTGAGATGGTAATAGAGGGCAGATCCAGGCTCTGAGGGGGGAACTGAGGGATTATGGGACCCCTGTGTGGAATTGGTGGTTCTCGCATTGCCGGGAAAGGCGAATCCACATCCGAGAGGCCCAGACCCGACTCCGTCTCAGGTGGAGGTGTGATGGGAGGAATCTCAAACTCCTCGTCTCCCAAACTTGGTGTATGAAAAGTCTGCAAAGGAAGAGGCAGAGAGAAGATGAGAGTCACGAAATCCAGCAATATCAAACAGCTTTTGCTGAGGTGTGTCTTATCTGACAGGCCGGAAGGAAGACCTTTGGGGATTAAATCAGACAACTTTGTTTAAGGGGGAGAGTGTTTTAGGAGAGCGGTAATACACTTGTCTGGAAATGCAGTAAAATGTAAAATTTTCTAAACCTATTAGAGTCCACTCGGACTCTGGAAGAAGATGTCAAATGCAAAAAACATCAAGCAGCAATCACCATAGAGAGAGAGAGAGAGAGGGAGAGACGGAAAGATCCCCAATAAAAGCCTTTAAGGAGGGAAGATGTTTGGTTGAAGTGCAGCGAAAATACACGTCACATGGAGACAGATTTAAAGAATGTTTCTTTTTGTTCCTCTTGCCTGCTCCCTTAAATCTTCTCATCAAACAGCATAATCCTTCTGCCTTTTGAATTAAAGCTTTTGGTCACACTTAATTTGCTTATGTGCTTTCTGGAGATGGGACCGTTCACCTACTGGGGTCTTGTTTTCATCTGCACATGGCATTAAATTACTCTCTGTAAAGCCAGCGCATTCATATACTGTCAGAATGACCACACTGGGGCTCACATACGTGCTGAGGAACGCAGGGTCCAAAAACATGATGCCTGGGATGCTGCGCTTCGACGGCTGCTGCCAAGTTACTTCAAACCTCAAAGCAATTGAGTTGCTGACAAAAAAGTGGTGCAATTCTAACTGCTAGTGTTTGATATGCTGCTTGAAATCAAAGGGGCAGATGAAAATCTGCAAAATGATACAAGGAACCTTCTGGCAGCGAGAACATCAGTTGGTTCAGCCTGATTTCAGACACCGTCTCAGCCTTTAAAACCTCTTTTATAGGACAACCTAATGTAAAGAAGTTGAGAAGAAAATGACACCATGTTCTCTCCGGCTGTTTTTTGTCCAGTTGCACCTAAAACCTCAAAATTCAAGCACATAATGCCAACACGGATGTGCTGCCTGTTCTTCACACATAACTGAAAAAGCCAAGCCAAAAAGCTAAGCCAAACAACCAGTCAGGCTCCTTGTAGGACAGGAAATGACAACAATAAAATCTCATTTTACACACAGACACCTGCATTTTATCTTCACCGAGAGACTGAGCACCGTGGGCATGATCATGCCTCAACCTGACATTCAGTCTCAGGCAAAACCACCATCCAGTGTTGATTGACTGGAATCACAACAGTGTTGCAGCACATGAAAAGCCGATTCTGCAGGCGTATGAACCTGACAGACCTGCGTGACCTGCTAGCACAGCTAACTCCAAGTCCTCCTGTAAGGCATAGAATAACAGACAGGAGAAAACAGAGGGAATATGCCGACAGTGCTCTTGATTAGGTAGTATTAATGTACCCCTCGCTTGCTTTAGCACACAGACACTTGAAACTAATTCATCGCCTGTTCAGGGCAGCCGTCTTGACAAGCACTGATGAATTCCAGGAGTAGAGGCAGCTAATAGAAATTTCATTCCACCCCTTTTTTTATATATTTCTGCTGTTCCTTCAAACTGTTTCGCTTTTCAGTGCTTGTTTTACAGCTACAGATTCAGTTCCCCTTTCAGAAGTAGCTGAGGTCATACGTATTCATCACGGCCCTGGCCTCAGGCTCGCAGAGGGCAGAATAAATCACCAGCACCTTCAGCAGGAACCATTTAGCCCAAGTCCTCCGTTGTCATATTATACTTCAGTCCACTCCAAAAAAAGAGAAACCCTCTGAAGTTACTTAATGATAATAGCTGTTCAGCAATGTGTGCAGTCACTGGCCATTTAAAACAAAACAAAAAGTCACCTCAAAAGGGAAACAAATTGTTGTGACAGATGGACAAAAACCTCCAGCAGCTCATGGAAAGGATCACAAACGATTCATCATCGGAGGGCCATCATTCATCTTTTCCAGTGTCTCCTGTGGAGCAGGGTCAACCTCAGCACCAGCCTTGAGCTCTCTGGCCTCAGCCTCATCTGTATCATATCATGTAGCAGTCAGAAACCACAGCTTCACTATTATATTCTCTCTGACAGGAGGATGTCAGGCCTGCCATTTTCTCATACAGTGGAGACAGTTTAGCCATATATATCCGCATAATGCCGGATTTCTTCTTTTCAGGGGAAAACATGTAGATTATTCTCCAAACTCTTCATAGAAAAACGATACTACTATAATATAACGAAAGCAAGTGTCCTTCGAAGCCATGTTGGGTCAACCTCTCAACCTCTCAAGCCTCTCATGTTGGGTCAACAAGGACTGAACTATGAAGGTTATGGGCTCTATTGGATGGTGCCCAGAGGACTAGATTACAAGGCTGATCTAAAGATATAAGATGTCAAAGAAGAAGTCTGGCTGAGGTAAACTCCAGTCTTGTAGGAGAGCAGCACAAGCACGATTGTGACCTTTACGCAAACACAAACATTAACTCAGAGAAGAGGAGGGCTACAGTTTAATCTTCTGTCTGTCTTCCAAACAGAGAGGAAGAGGAGGATTGAAACAATAGATTAGGTGTCTGTGTGCGCATTCCCTCTGTCTGTCATTAATGGCACAAATTAAGATCTGCACCAGCGGCCCTGATAATGGAGACTTGGTGTTAATGTCTCATGGAGAAGATATGAAAAATGCCAACAGTCGGCAAAAAAAAGGAACCTTTCCTGGGGGAGAGGTGCCACAGTTTTCTAAAATGCAGAGTGTGTTCCAGTGTAGCAGACTGCATAGTGTCACTTCACATAAAGCCAGGCTAATTCTGGACCGGGAGCAGCTTAGGGGTCTCTGATCAGAGATTAGGAGATGTACCCTACCCACTTTCTGTGCATCAGCAGCCCGATTATCCATTTAAATTGCTCTGAAACGCTCAGAGGAGCCAAGTGCCAAAACCAGATGCTGGCCTGAGACGGGCATCCATGAAGGTGTTAAAGGGTGGGCACTGGACAGCAGAACAGACGGTGTGTGTTATTGTTTGTGCGTGTGTTTCCACTGGCAGCCACAGGGTCCAGCAGGAGGAGGGCAGAGCTGGGCTTGTAACAGAGAGGACTGATGTCCCCAGCATGAGACGCCTGGGCAACTGTGTGGGAAATCCTCAGTGTCTGCTGCTCAACCTGGACTGGAAGTGTTTAAGTCTACAATTTGTGCACAAATCCCTCAATCCCAACTGCTTTTCTAATTGCCCAATGCTAGCAACTCAGCCTTGATCACATGCCGGCTGCATCGGCCTTGCTAATGTTTAGACATTCTTAATGATTATAAAACTAGCTTAGATGTGATTCAATGTAATATGCGTAACTGACAAAAGTAATAATCGTCCATTCTTTCATTTTAATGCGGAGTCGCAACATCAAATCTCCATCTGGGTTTCGTGAGTTTTAACCCCGTGAAATAATCAAAACAATGTCTAAAGCATTTTCAACATACATGAATTGGTCTCTGTTTTCCTCTCCAGTGCCATAATGTGCTTTCAATATCAGGACAAAAGCAAGAAAAAGCTTTTCAGGCAATCTTCCCAGTCCTTCAATAAACACAGTAATGTAATTCACAGATGCAATAACCAAGACTTGTTAAAGGCAGCAGCATGCAATTACTGCATATAATAGGCCCCAGAATCAATAGAGGCAGGGCTGAAGATCCAGTTTCAAATATGTAGACAGGCAGAGAGCACAGCTACTCTGATGGCAACATCAACCACGGCACTCCTAATCAACATTTGGATCGTTTGTAGTCCATTTTTATATATATATAGTTCATTACACATCTGTAATATGATTGGAAAAGTAAAGTGATACATGGGAGTGGAACAGTCTTGCAATACAGTATCCTTTTCCCTGAGGGCAGAAGGGAACCTTTCCCTGCAAGGATGTAAAAGCTGCTGCAAGGTCATCTTATCTCATCGTCTAAGTGCACAAGGTAAATGATACATGGGCCATCTAAACGGCAAACATGGGTCTGCGGTTTTAATGTAGGAGCATATCTGTGTGTACAACCCGTCCTGAAGGCGATTTGAGATGTGTTGTGCAAACTCAATCTGCATAAGATAAAGTGGGGCATTAGTTTTCTGTAAAAGAAGAGGGACACAATAAATAAAAACAAGCATATGGCAGTTAAATGTAGAAATAAAGCAGGTATTCGTGCTGCCAATTGAATAGAGAATGAGAGCTGTTCAATGGAAACTTTAAAACTGCAGCTTCTTTTCAAGTCTGCATCTTCTTAATTAAAAAGCAGAAGCCTCGGCATCAGCTGGAGTGTTCACAGAGAACTGTTTGGCTGCTCCACTCAGCAAATGCATGGAAGATAGGAACAGACCCAAATTATGGCTGGAAAAATACAGCATCCTGCTGCAAGGTCCAGGTTTGGACTTAAAACAGATTCCTGACCTGAACTAACACAAGCAGGTGCTGGATTTGAACTCCCAGTGTCTCCAGATGCTGACCTGATGTACCTGCGGCCTGTTTGGTCACCAGGCTGAAGCTTAATCTACAGAACCCCTAAAGTACCATCAGAATAGCCGTCCAATACCTGCAGCAGCCGAATAGTTGGATTTGTAAACAATCCTGTGGTATAAATAAAGAGCAAAAGTATCCCTGCTGATTTCCTACAGACCGAGAAAGACTCAATTAGCGTAATGTGAACCACTAAATTCAAGTTTGTCCACCTTTTTAAGTTGAAGTTGCAGCAAAATACTCCCTGAACAGCGGCGCTTAAAAAGCTCAGCTTTAGACTTCTTTCTTTTGCTCACTCCCCACTCAGCACAATACCATCTGTGCCCTAACACTGGAAACAGTTGTTCCTTTTGATAAAATGTAAATGAGCTAGGGCCCTTTTTTCCTAAGGAGCACCCCCCCACACCCCTACACCTCGAGCCCATCCCCCATCCCCTGGCTGCCACAGTAGGTCCTCACAGCTGGGGGCTGAACGCTCTCTAAGCAGCTTGTGAGCACGGTTCTTGCGGCGTCAACGTCCACCGACCGTAGCGGATGCACCGGTTCAATGTTCTACGCAAGGTTCTGAAGCAACTTTGTCCCGCCTGCAGTAAAACCCTCATGATCATTAGGTGGCGGTATTTTGGAGCTGCTTCTCGCCGCTCTGCTGCGGGTTCTAGAGCTAGAGCGTCACCCCCGTCTAAAGTGGGTGAGATTGGCCTGTTCCAACCACAGTGGACCATGGGTATTTTTGGTGCACTTGTCTCTAATGACAGGGCAGCAGTGTGGGCAGAGGGGGAATAGAATGGGTAAATTTAGCAGGTTGTCAGCACTACTACGGCCCAGGATCAAATTCCTGATACGGCGCTACAGTTCGTAGATTTATTCCAGCATTCCTCACACTCAGATTGATGATGACATTCCACTTTTTGTACGTGTCAACAGAGAGAGTAGCTCCAAGAGTGACGGAATCACGGAATGCTGTTGGGTTCCTTCATTACATCTTTGAGAGGAGAAAGAAAACGTGTGTGTGTACGGCTTTCAGAAAAATCACTTTATCTCACAGAGTGCAGTCAAGACAGTCAGATCACATCAGCGTCAGCTCTCTGAAGGAACCACCAGCTCTATAGGCTGAGCCCAGCTCATCTTTATGGAAGCTTATTGTCTCGTGCGCGCCTCAGGACGGCCGACATTTCAAGCAGTCACAGTGTTGCAATGTTCAAACGGGGCTTCAATCTTTACTGATGTTTCTGAACGCCTTGCTGAGCTTTATCAAAGTGGGCATTTTAATCGAGGCGAAAAAAGTGTTCTATACTCACATCACCAGGGGCGAGCAGGGCGCCATTGGCCTCCGCCATGTTCATGTAGTTGTTGTTATTCTGGAACTGTAAGAAAAAAAAAAAGAGCACAATGAGCCCACAAGTGTCAGTAATATCCGGTGCTGCTAAATCCCCTTTGAATTTGTAATGGACACCTGTCTGTCAGGCAGGCCATCGCACTTGGTTCTGAATGTTTACACACTCAAGTTTAACCCCTTTTCTGTACATGCGCGAGTACATCCTGCCGCTCCGTCATGAGAGGCGTGTGAGAGCTCCTGGTCAATTCAAACCCGGGTAATGAGAAACGGGCCCGGCTATTCAACTCTTGCTGGATGGCAATTAAAGCTACGTTTGCATCACAAAGCCAAGTATCAAGATGCAGTGGCAGGGTTATTAACTCCAAATCATCTAAGGAAAGGAACTGAGGGGAAACAAGGAGGTGGGGAGTGATCTCAAAATGGATAGAACGCATTTCTGGCCATTAAGGACTAGGTTTTGCAATTTATTTTATGGGAATGGGATTTAATTATCCTCAGGAACAGACTTCTACATGAGAGAATTCTGGGCGCAGCCTAGAAATAAAAGTTAACCAAGAGTGATACAGGTTTACCACACTGCAGAGGTCAAAACCTATTAAAAGCTTCTACACTTTAGCAAGCAAAGCGCTCACATGTTTTCACAACATGCCCCCCCACCCCACCCCACATTCAGCCTGCTGGCAAAATGGCAGCCACTTCCTTTCTTAGAGACACAACCATGCTGACAGGTAGGAACAATGGGACATAGAATGAAGAATTATGGGCTAGCAGCTGGACCCGGGAGCACAATGCACCTCTCTGTGAGCCAGTGCAAAGACCCAGCCTACATGCAATGGCAGAGAAAGGATCACAGTGCATTTGCGTCTTCATGAGTTTCCACTGAGAACACAATTTGTACAAAGCTCAACCGTAATGCCTTTTGTGCGTTTATTACAAAGTCAGTCTCTTAAAACAGGAGAGAAGAAGAACTCTGTTAGATTGAGAGAGCAACAGAGAGAGAAATGGCTTCTTATCTGTGCAGAAGCCAAACAATAGTGGAAACAAATTAAGATCAGAGCTAAATGAGAAGTGAAATAATATATTTTCCAACCCTTTGTGTTTTTCCTCTCGTCTCCTTTTTCTTCTTCGTGGTTAGTGCACGAATGTAATTACAGAAAGAACTGCTGCTAATCAACTCCGAATGGTATCCATTAATTAGTCTATGCCCTGGAGAGAGAGTACGACTTCAGCGGCAATGCTAACAGTGTTCTGCACCAGTGAGGAGGAGAGCCACAGGCCCAGCTGCTGCTGCTGCTGTTAAAGCAGGTGGTTTGTTCCGTCTGGGGTCTGGGCCACTGGAGCCTTTTTACCTGGAGCTGTCCCAATAAACTAGATCTGACTACTTCACCTGGGGTTGCCATGTTTGCACACATGTATACGGGCACACGGTGAGGGACATGTGTCAATAGCGAGTGCCCTGCTATTTCTCAGCTGTGTGTAACTTGGAGACATGACACGGCTGGGTTACGTCAGGCACTTGGCTTGTAATTAACCTTTTGCTGGGCTTATCTTGGAAGTGTTACGCTGTCCTCTTACTTCTTTTAGATAACAAATTGAAGTCTCAGAGATATCTTTCTCTATTAAAGCATTAGGAACATTGTTCTGATGGGGGTAGAGATAGGACCTCATGTGGTCTGTGTGTTGTTGTTTTTTTCTGGCCTCGTGTCTCTATGGATGTGGTTTTAAAGAAAGAACAGACAATTGTTCCAGAGGAATCCCAAAGGAACGTGGGTCTGAAATCCTCCATTAAAGCAAACCTTCTGTGGGGGATTTTTCAGCTTGATTTAGCTTCTTATGCTGAGCTAGCACATTGGCCACATAGCAAATGTGGGTAAAAGCATTACACGTATGTAAGTGCTAATGACCCACATACATATAGCAACAAACAGTAGTCAGAACAACGACTGAATCAGAAGCTGAGGGCACCGTAGGAGCAACGGCTTCATCGGTGTAAACAAAAGTCCAAACTCCAATTAATGATGGGAATCCCTCTGGGTTCTGTCTTTGAGTCATGCTTTATTGTCTTTCCAGCATCCTTTAAGAGCACTTGCACATCTCTGAGAACTGTGACTAACATCCCAAGAAACGTCCCCCCGCCACCGGCATCAATCTTCACCATTAAGTGCTGTACCGTGTGGTGCTACAGCAAGGCCCCAGTGGACGACCACAACAAGGACTGGAGATTATTATTGTTATTCCCATTTCAGGTTTTTAAGGTTGGAGGGGGCATTCGGCACTCGCTGCGGTGCCGATTGAGTCAAATGCCAGATGAAATTAAGTGTGATTGGAGGGGCCATGCAGCTGACAGTAAGGGACTGCACTAAAATGGGTCAACGCAGACAATGAAGGCTCTGTAATTAAAATGATGTGACGAGCTAGACGGAGCCAAGGACCAAACTACCGCGTGTGCATAAAGAGTTGGGGCATAAATTCCGATTTTCTGCAATTTTGACTGTCGGTGTCACATGTTTTGACGTTAAAAAGCAAAAGCAGTACTTTCCAAAGAGCAGCCACGGACCTTCAGAAGGCACCCGAAGGGAAACCTTTGAAAAAGCGATTTAAAATAGCTGTGGGAAGGAGGCTTTTATTAACAGGGTGGATTCACGGTTAAAGGTGCACTGTAATATGAGTCTCTCTGAGCCAGACATGGCTGTATGGCAGAGAAAACACTGGGCGCTCAGTGTTTAGATTTCTCCTTCTGCACCACTAGCACATTTCTTCAATAACTGTTTAACAGGGGAGAATTAAAGGCTTACATGGACCCTGATCCTGATGTGAAAAGACTCCAGTGTCTGCATAATCGCAGGCAGACAGAAAACCAAGCAACCTCCCAGTGAATAGGATGAAAATGATTTTTTTTTTCTTTTAAAAGCATTGCACTTCCTTTTTTTTAATGCAGCAGTGATTCTCTGAATCCTTTCAGGCAGTCATGGCCAACAAACACAACAGTTACATCCACATTAAAACACAAAATCATCTGCATTCTCACCGACAATATTTCTAACTCAAACCATTCCAGCTTTCAAATACACGAATTTCCCCACGTTTTTTTTTTTTTAAAAGCACAGGCACAGAAATATTTGTATGAAAGAATGTCTGGTGGGAAATAAGGTGTTTTGCAGCTATTATTCCAAACAGAATTATTTCAACCTCGGGGCGAACACAATATTGCTCCAACATGACCTCATCCCACCCCTCATGTGATGGAGTGACCACAGAGATCCTATCAGTAAACACGAACCAGAGAGATCCACACAAAAGCCTCCTGAAGAGCCTGCGACAGCATCGCCGCCATCTTTTCCTGCACACAAATGGAAACCAAACGTGTAGCCACCATCAGTTTTTACCTCTGGTGGACTCGGTGGAGCGTTTTCACCTGCTCCTACAGCGTGATCAGAACATGGCTCATTCTGACCCCTCCCCCCAGCAAAAACGGAGTCAAAGCTTTCCCAAAACAAATCTACTGCTGACCAGCGATTCTACAGTTTGGCTTCAGCTTGGTAATCACAGCCTAGCGTGTGTTCCATGGAACATGACTCTGGTGCTAATATCTTCTCCATGGGCTCCATAAAAAGGGTCAAAGGTCAACCCCCACTCCAAAGTAACCAGCAGTAATTTGCTGCAAATGATTTCATGCAAAGCTGGGCCTACAGAAGAGCCTCTCAGCCACAGAAGGACTAAAGTAGCAGTTTCCTTTAACAGAGCTCTGCTTCACTTTCTGTAAAACAATCTCAGCGTGTCCTCGTTCATTTACAAACCAGCGCAGATCTCACAGGATCGGTTCGCGCCCTGCAGCACTGAGCTGACATACACAGATATACATTATTTCCTGCTATGTGTTCTGCAGTCCATTTGTAAAGCGACTCCACAGCACAGCGCGGCCGCACAGCCGGCTCCAAACCTGCGTTCTGATCTGCAGGCAGAATCGATTGGTAATTCAGTTTAAAGCCAAAATCATTACTCCCCCAACGCCACTGTCTTCTACGATTAGGACCGCCGCACTTCAGCAGCACAGAACTGAGGGGGAAGTTCATTTTAGGCAGCGTTCTTCGGGTCCGGCCTCTGCGTGAGCACCACACTGCCAGAAATCCAGAGTGAAACAAAGTCCCATCAGGGAGGCGAAGCCGGCCGAGGGTCGCGGTGCAGCGGTGTTGACCACGAACATCTCAGCATGCGTCTTCACAGTTCGCTCATCATTTCACAAACATTAAGTGTTTATACCACAACACTGCAGTGAAATCATTAACCACCTGGCAGCTATACAGCGAAGGTGTGAATATACATAACATAGATAGAATTTGCCATATAAGGTTTCCTTGAAATGTGATTGTAAAAATGTCTAAAGTGTTTAAGATTCAGGTTTAAAGTGATGTTCAAATCTAAGAAAGACACATGCAGTCCCCCAAAATTTGAATCATTCTCCCAATTTTTACCAAACTAAAACTGAGCTCTGTACAAAGCTTTAAGTGATTTTACAGCCCAGCAAATATGAATTCTGCTTTTGAAGCTTCATTACAGCAGCGGTGAAAGACAGTAAAAGGTGAACTACAGCTGCTGCATCCAGCATAATCCTCAGGGCTAAATTTATATTCAGCACAGACGGTGAACACGAGTGATAAGATGGAGACACAAACAGACCTGGGTGAAACCAGCATGTTATATCCTGGCATTTCTTCTCAAGTATTTTGAGAGTGACATTTGTTCTGTTTCCTGCACCGGTACATTACTTCAGGCACAAACGCTGTCAATCAGGAAAAAGTAAACTTGGAACACTTCGTAAGACCAAACGGTGCTGAGGTAAACAGGAGAAGCACTTTCACACAGGTTTGACCACAGCGGTGTGATGGGATGCTGGCAGGCTGCTACGCTAACGTCGCCCAGGGTTCTTCAGCCGTATGATGTCATTTATTAATGAAACTCCGGAGAACCAGCTTCAGCAACAACCGCGCTTATAAAAGATGTCTCCATGACAGTTGAAAAAAGTCTGACAGTTTCTGACGCTGGTAGGAAGTTATAGCTCATGTTATTACCATTGTTCATAATAATAATGGCTCATTTCATTGTGAAGAACATGCAGCGGAGATTCAATCTGCGTTTTCTAAAAACATCAAGGAATACAGCAACTGCACTGCACCTATTTGCATTGACTGCTTACATTTACTGCTGTGCTAGCTTAGCATCATAAACCCAAAATTGGGAAGATAATCCATGTTTGTAATAACCTGAGCAGCCAGGAATGCGACATCTCTCCAACTGTGACGGATCGCTTGAAAGAAAAAAGAGAAGTAAAATAGAAAATAACCTTCAATCCTGAAGGAATCAACAGAATTCTTCATCTGTTCATCTTGGGTCTATACACAGCTGAGATGCTATTGAATTCTATGCTCCCCTCATGCTTTAGAACCAGGGGTGTTAAGATTTCAGAGCACGATTGCCAGCGGTATCACAACTCATCTGATTTATTCTGAACTAATCACACAGCCATTTTTACACACACAAACACAGAAAATGTTGAACTTTCAATAGTGATTTAATCCTCAATATCTTTGGAAACACAAAAATCTAAAATCTCTCCATCAGCACATTTCACTGGTTCCAATGTTTATTTGAATAGAATAAGCACAGTGACAATTATAGATTAATTCTGGCATTTTGTCTAATTGCCACATCCAGCCAACATCACGATACACATGACTCAGAGAAAACAAGAGTCGTGTATCTGGCAGAACAAAGAGTCATAAAGGGGCCCAAGAAGACCGACCATGAATCTGAACAGTACGTAGGTCAAGATCCAACATCCCAATTTCTTTCCCAACCATCGAGTCTCGGCTCTGTACTCTGAAGAGCAAATCCTAAAAGAAAGCAAAAGCTAAATGGGGTTCCATCTTTGATCTGGCAGGGTGCAAAGCCATTGGCCCACAGCCACAAAGGAGCTTAGACGATGGAGAGGGCCTCCGAAAATCACGGTGTAGCTTTCTCACAATGGCTGCTGTTGCACGGACACGCAGCTCTCGAGGAAGCAATACGAGAAAGGCTGAGCTCGGTGGCGTTGTCCTGCCTTTGCTGCTAAGCCATGACTCAAGGCTGTTTACTCTCTGCAGCTTTGAAGAAACTCCAGCTCAAGATGCTATCTGAAGGGTGGCTTTTAAGTAACAAGGTTGCTCACCTCTGTTTGCTGTTCTGTTCCTTAAATTCAGAGCAAAGTTTGATTGGGGGTGGGGGGGGGTAAATATGTTGATTACTGTAGATGAGATGAATGTGATAAAGGAGAATAAGAGCTTTCATTCCTTGGGAACAGAGTTGTTTTTTAGCAGTGCTAACGGTGACGCTCGTTCTGTTTTGTCAGATTCACTTGAAGCTCCGTTGAAAGCTGCTGGGAGTTGATTCTGCTCTTATTGCCCCGGCAGCTGATGCATTTTTTTTCTATTCCCCGTGTGCCATTACTGGCTAATACACTCATTATAACCAGCTTAGGGAATGTGCACACTCAAGAGCTTCTAGTGACAGACTCGACACATTTTTCTATTAGCCGTCAAGTAACAGCAGAGGAAGGAATGTTTGGGTTTTTGTGTCTGGAACAAAATACTAAAAGACAACATGGACTCCAAAATCTTCTGTTCTGTTTCAACTCCAGTTTGAGATTTTAAATACATTCCCCATTAATGTGTACAACTTGAATGCATCCTGTTATTCTTACCATAAGCTCACACTAATCGCAAACAGACCTATAAATCTGAACAACACAAACTGCTGAGCAGTGACTCATATATCAGTCTATTATACACTACATGACTGACTGTATTAAACAAATGGCTGGGCCTGCAGCTGGAAAAGAGAGGCAATATAGTGAGAGCAGAGGTTATTGTCTAATTTAAATCTTGGCTGCCTTCCCAGAGCTGGACCACATTCCAATTTGTGGCTGTGTTGCTTGGCGCTACTGACGGAGGTCCGGCTGCAAACACTGCGCAGCTCCTCTCCAGAATAAAAAAAATAAATACGTTTGCAAACTGACAATCAACAAGTTGGCAGAGAATAACAGAAGGATTGGGCCAAATGAAGTGAAGTAATGAAAATGCACATGAGCGAATTGTTCCGCTCTTCCTCTTTCTGCTCTCTCTGGATAATTTCAGCATATTTGAGATTAGATTTCTCAGAGTCTAACAGCAAATGGAAAGGACACCAATTACAACATTAGCTTAACTAATTGTCTTTAGTATGTTATTGTACATTCATGTGGCAGTTTGACATCACAATAGGACGCCATTAGCCAAACCTGACCACAGCCGTCACATGTTCGTCCCGCGATGGCAGCCGTCGGGCTAAGTGCCTCGGTAATGTTTTTACACTCAAAATGCCTCTTTAACACTTGCTTCTAAAGTGCTGGAGGATTAAGACACCAGCTTTGAATAATTACCAACACAAAGCTTCAACTTTGATTCCATATCGCTGCACTTATATTTGAAAAGCTCTGGAACAAAGACAAACATCATCGTTTATTCAGGATGAAGAGGTCTTTCATTCCCTGCGTGAAAGTGACAGAGATCAAAAGACTGCTGAAGGTGTGCTGTGTATTGAAGTCATCTTTTCTTTTAAAACGAGCACACCAACTTAGTTCACACGAGGATAAAAAAAAAAAAACACATCTCCACGCGGCGCCTCAGTGGGTTCCTATCGCGTGAAGCCATTTTCTCAAGAGGAATTTCTCTCTCCGACCTGTCAGAGTTTGACAGTTTGACAGTCCGGTTCCTTGCACCTGATCTTCACACTAGCTAAATAACTACACAATTATCTCTGTACATCTGCAAGCTGTGACAGTACACACACCTAAATCTGCCTCATTTGTCCAATTTCAAACAATCGCTCCAAAACGAAGCACACGCTTACTGATGGTCCCATTTCCTCAATTCACTCTGAGAAGTTTTATCAGCTTCTCCACTGCAGGCAATAAAAAAAGCGCTCTGTGACTTTTTGTGAGCCTTGACCTCTATTTGAGGACCAGGCTGAGTTTCTCCACCAACTCAATCGAGAGCAACGTGCAGTCTGCCCGGCACCTCTTCGTGCGCTTCACTCTTCATTTGTCTTCATTAGGATCACGTTTAACCTGCTTCTCCAGTTCTCTGCCTGTATATTTGTGAGTTAGTGTGGAGGACCAGAGGCTGTGAAGGTGCACCTCCAGATCTGCTGTATGTATACACGCAGAGAAATAAATACTGACCCCCTATCAGCCTATTAGAGAGGTTTAATGTCATTAGTTCTGTTAATCACTACAGAAATTAAGCGGAAAGTGATAAAGTGAGAGTTCACCAGGGGGCGCCACACTGTGGAAATATTATATATACAAGTTAAACTGTCATCAGCTAATTTACCTACAGCCAGAGAGGGGAAAGATTGGCTGGACACACGTGGAGATCCGATCTCTTCATTCATCTTCACTTAAGAGATTGACCCAATTAGCTTAGCACAGTGACTGACGGTGCTTGTGTTTGCTTTCCTTCCCCCCAAAACCCACTACTTAAATCAGCTGTCGAAAAGTCCATGTTAGCTCTGGCCGAAGGCCTCGAAAATGATTCGAAAGCGCTATGCAAGAGTGAAATATTCCCGATGTCTTTATTCAAATCTGCGTAGTCTGAAATATTCAGCACTGCAATTTGCTGTGACTGATTAGCCAATGGGACAGTTGCTTGGGGATAGCTCTCCAGAGTGCTGTAATTGAGTGGATTTGACTTGGGAGAGGTTTTTTCTGCCGATAACTACACACAGGCCCTCCATTTTTAAATGTACTTTTCTTTTTTTAGCCTCTCTTAAGAGTCAGTGCACATCAGAACTCTGGCAGAAGTATGTAGGCCAGTTAATGTTCCTATCGCTGTCACACCAGAAGAAGAAGAAAACAATCTGGTTGCTAATGGGATGGTCCCCTGTTGATTTACTGAAGTATCTCTTCATGTCACAAGAGAACTGACAGGTCACAATAAGTGTGAAATGCTTTCATCTGTGAGTTCGGTTCTGGATTGAGGCGCCATCCACTTGATATTACCACGTTAATCAGACAGAATAAATATATAGCATTTCAATAATTATGTTTATATAGTTGCATAACCTCCAAATAATGAGGTCTTTCATAATTCATCATCTTTTACGGTCAATTAAAAGATTAATACGTCAGCAGTGCTTTTGGCGGCTTCTACTGCCAGGAAGGGCTGTATTTACTAAAAATCTCAAAGACAACAATGTGCTTCAAACAGCCTCTTTTTGCATTAATCGCATTTATATGACATAGAGGGAAAAAAAGAAGGATGCTGTTATTATATTCCAAAACACAGGAGGAATGCTCCAGGGCATGGTTTGTCATTGTTATTCAGTGCTCACTCACCTACTCACTTAAAACATGATCCTTCTGGATTTTAATTAAGCACCATGGTACATCCCAGGGGGCTCTTGGCAAAGAAAACTAATTTATGGACTATTTTGTTGTTGCTGCATGAAGCTTCCTTCCTATGAGAGTCTAATGGATAAAGGCTTTGGACCATCATTTGTATTTTTATTTATTTCCTGTTATTTGTTCTCTTCTGCATGCGGTCGTGAGCCTAACAAGGCCTGTAAGGTATGTTTGGATTCAGTCCATTTATCGTAAACTGGGTGCACACGCACAGACAGACAGGTCCAATTCCACTTTTCAAACTGTCAAAAGTTAACAGGAACCTGCACCTCTGTGTTAAGCACTCGATACAGAATTACATAACAAAAGTAAATAAACGCCATTACAGCGATAACTGCACTTGGCGCTCTGCAAAGTGTGTATCTTTGTGAATTATGAACAAACAGGAGTCCCGGTCAGCATTAAGAGTTCAGTATATTAACATAAATGGGATTTACTGGCAGAAATATCAATGAACAAGGCAACATAGAGGCAGCCCTAAAGATAAAACTATTACAGTTGTTTAAGACTCTAAATGCAGCACATTTTAGGGATGCACAACAAGCTCAAGTAGATCCTGCATTTGGGATACAGTTAATGTGAACATCGGTGAGTCAGGGAAGGGATAATAGTGTTACAGGTATTACTTATTCAGTAATCATATAGCCCAGACGGCAGCCAAGTTTGAATATGAAACCCAAAGGATTGCCAAGGGTATAATCTGGGTGACCGGGTGCACAATCTTTACTACACCCTGCAATAACAGAGGACAAATGCAGGTAACAAAAGGTGTGCTATTGCTTAGGGAACACTTTTTCAAGCAGTCTGTAAAAACACCGCTAGATGCTCTTTTTGTTCTGTGTCCAAAGTTGCTCACCTGATTGTTCAATCAGCTAAAGCACGCAGCTGGTATTAAGGGCAGCTACAGACAGACGCCGCAGCTTGCTCCACCGCTACAGATGCATATCAGAAACTAATGTAGTCTCAAAACCACGGGGGTGCCTGCCGATCGCCACGGCAAACCCGTGGAACTGATGAAGGTCACCACCACTGAGCTGAGCAGCCTCGTAAAACCAGGCAGCGTATCATTATCTTCAGAATGTTTCATTATGGACCGTTAACCTTGGCTAACTCTGACCCAACACTTTAATCAGCCAACCTGCGATACCTTTAATACAGCATCTTCTTGTTTAGCGCTGGGATGGTCACTAATGCAGGAGGGCAACCCCTTCGCTGACACAGTGCAGCTACCGTCCTACAAAAGATGAACCACTACGTTGGTTTTTCTTCTGCTGCGTGTCAGAAACAGAAACATCAGGCTCAACCAGGACATCAGAACCTCTCGGACCCTCTCAGATGCTTGGATAAAGTCGCCGCTCCTTTTAAATACACATCTGAATAAAACCAGATGGCTGTAAGAATAAATCATGGTTTACATTTGCAAATCTGAGGTAAACAATCCTTCCAGTCATGCTTTATTCAATAGAAGAACCTACCTATTTTATGCAGCATTTTCTCAACAGTTGGGTTCTCTCGGTCTACTACAATGACAGCTTTCATCATAAAGCACTCACAAGGTCATGTGTAGGTTGTGTCAATGAGGCTGTCAGAATACACACCAGAAGAAGAAACTCATTGGTTACATTGGACCTCTGCATCCTTTAACCATCCCTGAGGATCAGTGGGCAGCTAGCATGCAGCACCAGGGGACCGGTTCCAGATCCGGAGTCATTGCTTCGGTCAAGGGTACCGTCTGAATATCAACCCGAGCATGTTTGCTGGTTATGAGGGTAAAGGAGCACCCAGAGAAACCCCTCACTGAATAATATGCAAACTCAGGCCAAAGAACCACGCTGGGATACAAACCATGGTCTTTCCTGCCTAGCAACAGCATTTACCACAGAGCCACTTTGCTGTTGTACACTTAATGAGTCGGCGCCATCAGGGCAAAAAGGAGGTAAAGACGTGAAATGACGAGGAGCAAATCTCTGTGCAAGCTTGTTGTTGACAGGGCTGCAAAAGAGTAACGTGGAAAAGATGAAGAAAAGGGCAACTGAAGACTGGCAGAAGGCACATTTTAAAACTGCAGCGACTCCAGCTGAACCTGAATAGAAGGTAAAAAGCATATAGCAGGTAATATACCTGTCAATCTAAAGCATGCACATAAAAGATTCAATCAGACGGCAGCTCTCTCAGATGGCAGTTTTCCAGTTCTGAGGTTTTTAAAAGCTCATTCAGAGGGCGATGCCGCTTTAGAGCGTGCTTTATTATTGCTAGTATGACAGCAAACCCTCATACAGATGTCGATGTTTCTTAAATCTCACATGCGACCTTTATGTTTGAGATCCAACTACAGGAAAAAAAACACTCAAAAATAGGACTATTCATCAGCACAAACAATCTCAGGTTTTTTTCTGTCTTCTGAAAAGTTCTGCGGCACAATAACAGCTGAAGTTAATGTTACTTTTCAAAAACGGTAGTTTGCTCCAACATGCCGTCTGTTTAACCATTCAAATTTTATTTACTCCCACTGTTTAAGCTTTTTGTCCTACAGGTCTGAGGAATATTTGCACACCTGCTGCTTTTGCCAGGCCTTTTAGTGCAGCCTGGTAACACATTGCATTGTGGGAATGTGTGACGGAGGCAGGACTGGAGGGGTGGATTCATTATACTGCATAATGACACGTAGTACTACACACACCTGCCTCCTGCCGGAATAAGGTTAACACAGCTGCCGAAACCATAGGCACAATAAGTTGACATGTCTACCGTATACACAGGACCGTGTTTCCAGATTTACAAATGCGATTCTCTCACTGAAAGCACAAGAAATTATCGCATGGAACTGTGGACATCTGTCAGCGGTCTGTGTGCTCCTGGAGAAGAGCTTAGGAGGGCGGCTTAAGTCAAGCAAGTCAAGTTAAAAGGAAAGCAGCTGAATGTTGGGATACAGTCTTTGAGGCCATTAAGAGAGTCGGACATTAGGTCTATGAAACATGAAATGACTGCCTCGCTGGGATGCTTTAAAAATGAATGTGTCTTAACAGTGAGACTAACCACTGAGGGGACGCGACACTTAGTGAAGCAGCCAGCCAGAAGTGATTGACTGGTCCTATTGAAAACTGCTTAATTCATGGTAAAAGCGGTTTGCTTCCCCCCTTTTAGTAAGTAAGTAAGGTCGAGGCTGTCAAAGAAGCCAAAAGCAGATTAAAAGAGTTGGTCACTGGGAAACATCTCTGGTGGGGTTTTTACTTTGATTTCAAGTCACAAAAATGACCAAAACATACTAAAAAAATAGATTAAAAACTGTTCTCACATAATAACATTCACCTTTAAAGCCTACATTATATCTAAAACTGCAGCGCAACTCCTCCACTGACCCCAGCGGTGTCATCTAATCTTTTAGAGGAAAGATGCAGATAAAGTTAACAACTTCCTCACAGATGAGATCAGCCCGTGTGGATGCTGGACTGGTGGCTGTTTCTGAAGACAGCGGAGGCTCTGCGGCTTATCTACCCGCTGCAAACCATGTCGCTTTAAATGGCTCTGCTCTGAGTCACACAATTTAGCAAATGAAATAAGTGTGGAGTTCTCTTGTATGCCACGACGGTTTATCAAATTGAATTAAACATTTGAATAACTGCCGTGTCATGTTCCATCTGCGCCGTAATGACGCGTGTTTTTTTGGAAAAGCAAAGACGGAAGTAATGATTTTGGCCTGACGGTTTAATTGTCGAACACTCATAACGTGCGTCTGCTCATTTAAAAAAAAGTTTTCAAGAAGAAGTGAAAGGTGAGCTAATGCTCTTTTTGCAAAACACTGAAATAACCAGGAAACAAACTGCAGATGAAAAAAAGATCCTCCTTTTTCATGACTATGGTTGTCAAAATAAACTATCTGTCCTGAGGCGTCTCCGTGCTTTGACTGATAGTGTAGCGATGTTGTGTGCATAATCAAAATCCAATAACACTTCTCGCGTCTCTGTGTGGCTGGAAGAGATGTTTTTGAAACATCTGCACCTACAAAGAGACGACAAAGAGGAGGTTGTTTCTACTCAGCAGGGACCGACAGTGGCGACGTGTGTAAAATCAAACAGTCCTGTTAGCGCGAGCGGCGTGGATTCTTCTCTGCCTGGATCATCAGAACTCAGATTTGTCCCTCATCAGCATGAGGTCACTCTGCACGGGGACTTTTATGTCTGAAAGGTTCCCGATGCGGCAACTGGCCGAACCCTCTGAGGTCCACCTGAATAACGCACAGAGTAATGCAGAGAGATGTAATGAAGTAGATTTACGAGCAGCAATGGAAATCTTTACGACTGCTGATGGGCTCACGGTCAATGTCCATCAAAGACCACAGAGCCTTTTTCATGTCCGCCTTGTAAACAAAACCCACGGCTGCTGCTGGTCATATTATACTTTCAATGAAATTCAAAGGGAGTCGTGGTCACATGTCCACAAATGTGCGTTTGTGTCATCCCCTGCGTGATTATAAAAAATGATTTAAATCTTGGTTTTTTCTGTCATCGGTGTTGTTCAGGGGAAAAAAAACAGGAAGTGGCGAGCAGCATTATCAGAAGAGCAAGCTCCAAGTACGGAACATCTTCGGCAAGCTGGCTAAAAATACCAGCATCTAATCTCAGCAGGGAAATTAGGTGTTAAATAAATCTGTTGAACTACGTCTCCTGACAAGCCACAATTAAAAGACTCAGCAAAACACACCAGCTACTCGCTCGGCATTAAAACCTCCAACATGCACCTCAGAGTCGTATCCATCACGTGCTCCATTTGACAACACAGACGACTGCTGAGGTTATACCCCCACCCCCCACCAAACATACAGGCATATACACACTCTCTTAAAGCAGTGTTTGGATATGTTTAGAATGTGTGTGATGAAATGGCACCAGCTGTGTACACTGGAGGGATGCACACGGCCCCCTGGTTGAGGCCAGCATTAACCCCTTCCCTCCCACTGCAGCAGGACAGCCGGCTGGGACAAAAGAGGCCCATGCAATTAATAGTT
This sequence comes from Takifugu flavidus, assembly GCF_003711565.1. Taxonomy (NCBI): domain Eukaryota; kingdom Metazoa; phylum Chordata; class Actinopteri; order Tetraodontiformes; family Tetraodontidae; genus Takifugu; species Takifugu flavidus. The sequence continues at coordinate 7,051,064 of NC_079521.1, forward strand.
TACTGCCCAGGGGTTTGCTGCTGTAGATACAGTCACTCACGACGGTCTTGCCAGCAGCACTTCAGCCTTGGTCGGTTTTAGCTTACCCGCGCATGCAGGACGGAGAGGACCGCACAAACAGTGAGCAGGCTCCACTGATTCAGTCAGGCTCAGTCATTTCTGGAACCTTTACAGCCTTTATCAGCATGGACAGCATTCTTATCATACTTTGTCTTCCTATTATCAGCCAGTGGGTAAAAATAATCAGAGCAGCTGCTGAATAAATTCTAATTCTTCAACCGCGTTCAATGGGAAGTACAGTCGTGGTTTACCATTATCACAAATGGCTTGGCAATGAAAGGCAGGGTTGAGAGGGCAGGAAAGCAAGAGGGGAACCACACAACACTCGCTCTGAAAGAGCTACAGCCAAAGAACTGAGCTTATCTGTCATCAACAGAAGCAATCAAATGCAAAACGATGACAAATGCAAGCAGATCGCTAGATAGCTAGCTAGATGGATAGCTAGATAGCTAGCTAGATAGCTAGATAGCTAGATAGATAGATAGATAGATAGATAGATAGATAGATAGATAGATAGATCTGCAGCGCCTGCACAAGTGCTGTAAATGAACTCCTCATGTTTGCACCAGTGCAGGTGAAGTCTTTGTGTCAACATCTGTTAGTGATTTGGCTTTCTGTGTCTGAAGGTAATGAAAGCCCACGATAAATGGATACTGTATCTGAAACATTATTAAACCTTAAAAAGAAATAGGCCAGATGGTCATAAATATGTGAGCAATGCTGGGTCGCTTTCATGACACCATTAAAGTCAATCACAGTCGACTTTTACAAATACCAAAAGCGGTCCGATCCAAGCTGCCCTTTGTTTGTGTTAAACGTGACTAGACAAGCTGCCCAGCAAAAACACGCCGGGTTTTCACTCCATTCATCCACAAAAATGAGATGAGCTTGAATAAACGGGTCCGTGTGTTCATTTAGACTTTCTCAAACTTTAGTGGGATCGTTTGTACATTTAACTAACCATGTGGTTTCAGACAAGAGAGCCAGTAAAAGCAAGACTCCTCCACCGTATATAAATCAAGAATAATGCAATCTGAAGTAAGTGTCAGTAAAAAGAGCCAGCCTATCGCTGATTTAAGCAGAAACTAACCCCGCTGCTCACGTCCACCTATCCCAACACCTCGTATTTAAAATTGAAAGAGAGAAATAGATATGCTTCGGGGATCTGTGTTTTACTCCAACCAATTACAGCAAGTGATTTCTCCTTGTTAAATTCCTCTCAGAAGCTGTGAAGTTGTAGCAGGCTTCTTTTCAGCGCTACTATTCCTCCTTCATCCCTGTGCCAAAAACACAGACAGCTTCATTAGTCATCAGCTCTGCAGCACCTAATTAAGTTTGTGCGACTCCTTTGGATTTCTCCTGTACATTTTAAAGAATCTGTGATCTTTCAAAGCGCCACTGGGCCAGCCTGCCTCTCTTGTCATTAAAATTGAACATTTCTTTTTGACAGCGTTTTGAGAGGGTGTTGCCTGTTTTCGAATCAGAACGTGTGAATCTGGAGAGCGCACGCTGCCTGTGTGACAGATTATAAATAGATTAAAGGAATAATGCCTTGCTTCTGTGTGACTTGTCAGCACGTCACATTTCGGTGGTGACAAACTGCTCCACATTGTGCTACCTTTCAGTGAGGGATGACTCAAATAAAATTGAGGATTTATTTGAAAGATGCAGGCAAAAGAGCCCATTTGTTCAGCAGAGAAATGCACTGTAATTAGCATGAAACCCCCCCCCCCCACTCCTCATATGAGAGTAGAGACAGTGAATAAGCGCCTCTCCAGCCTCACTCTCTTCTGCCTCCTTATGTTTGTGACCAATTACTGTCACACATGGAAAATCTCACTTGACCTGGGGAATTTATGAGCGGGAATAAAATAGAGCTCAAAACTCTTACGCCAATTCAGAGCAACGCAGTTAAAATTTCTCAGGGGTGATGAAGACATGATGAAATTGGGCACATATGACAACTTGGCCACATGACAAAGAGCTGATGAAATACTGAGACAAACCTAGCAACTGTTTTTTTTTCAGTTGTTTTTTTTTTTGAGCAGCAGCATCGAATTGCAAGGCCAAATAGAGATGCAATATAGAGCTGAATAATTGGCAGAAGTGTGTATGCGTGTGTGTGCAGAGGTGGAGGTGGGGTGGAGCCATTGTTTAAACTTTACAAAAACAGCACAGCCATGGTTGTCATTGGTCTGTCATGCTGAATTTTCCCTCTTTCTGGGCTCCAGAGCATCAGGCTACTGAAGGATAATGACCCGAGAGTTCAAGTGTTACACCACTGACAAAATATCACAAGCTATTATCCGGGTTTTACATAACCTTTGGCTCTCCTCTGAGAGCTAATAAACTTGTCATTGCTCAGAAATGTTCCTGCTCACAGCTCAGGAGCGGGGCTGCCTGCAATGAGACGGAGAACCGAACACAACAACTTGTAAACAATGAAAGACACACAAAAGTGGGCAAACATCGTGATCCGTCTCCTGGGGAAGTTCAGAATTTTGTGCCATGATAATCTGCAGTGCTTTCTATCCCTCTGAAGAGCAGCCCAAACATGCAGAGTCCATAAAAGTCTCTCCAGATAAAGTTGTGTTGGCTGAGGACGGAGGTGCATTCGAGAAATCTCATTGTTTGAGGGGAATGTGCTGATGCAGTGACCCATCAGTGATCTTGGAAAAGGCGGTGCTGGATCCAGAACAGCGCCCGTGGACTGTGGAGGACAGCACTACACCTGCCTGCTGCTCCACTTCCAGTCGGTCATAAACAAGAAAGTTTGCAGCGACAGAAGTTGAAGCCCTAATTAAGCAGCTCCTGACCGACAGCGCTGGCCAACAGATGCAAACAACCATTAAGATGAAACTCAACACGCACGACTCATTCGTTTTCATTTCACTTATTTCGGAACAGATTGGCAGCCAGGAAAGCTGCTGGGCTCGGTGGGGGCGCAGCGGCAGCAGCGTGGTGACAAAACTAGGGTTAGGGGGCTTCTCCTTACCTTATTGAAGTTGTAGTAGCCCAAACAGTGGGCAAAATCCATATTCGGCGGTTCTCCTGGAATAGAATTCCCACCAGCAGACGGATAAAACCTTACATCCATGGTGTGGCGAGAGGAGCCGCGCAGCTGTAGCTTTACTCTGCACGGAGATCAGTTTGTTTCTGCCGTTTACAATCCGAACGCGGCGCGCAGAGGGAAGGAGAGAGAGGGAGAGGGAGAAAAGAGGCGGCGAAACTGACCCGAGCCTCGCTGGGCTCAACGGCACTCTGCAGCCTGGGCTTCAAACCAAAAGGCAAAGTTTTGGTATTCCTCCTCTACGCCCGAGCAAAAAACCCACATGAAGCTTGGAGTGATCCTGGTGGAGCAGAAGCGCCGTGCGTCCATGCGTTCACAGCTGCTGCTGCTGCTGTATACAAAGGAGCCACGAGACCCGGCGACTGAGCGAGGGTCCACCTCCTTCTCTCCCCCCTTTTCCTCCCCCTTCACATGGAAAATGAAAACTGTGGCAAAGTGGTGGAGAGAAGCGCCGGCGTAAATCAGCGCGTCAAGGCAGCGTGCGTAAAAGTGCCCGGAAATGCGTCCGTATCCTCCACCGGGTTTAGGTTTAAGTCCCCAACTTGGGAAACTACTTGGCGACACAGCGAAAGTGTGCAGGGGGGAAAACACACACCTTCACCTGCTTAAAACAACAACAACAGACAATGAAGGGTTTATAAAAGAAACAAAAGAGTCCAACGATGGTGCAATTAGTGCCTGTGATGTAGGACGCTAGCGTGTGTGTGAGCGTGTGTAAGAAGCTGTACGTATGAACAAGGCAAAATGTGAGAGGAAGGCGGCCAATCCCCAAACACACGAAGCCACTCCCATTAAAGACTGAATTTGAATGCATGAGATGTGCACGCGTTTGATTCCAATCTCAGCTGACGTTTGGCTTTACCCGACTTTAATAATCATTTAATGAAATCGTTTATGGGACTTTTTTTTTTTTTTTTTTCAAAAATGAGAGTTTATTATAATGTTGTACTAATGAAAGGAGGACTGTGATTAATGTGTGTGTTTTTAATTATTTATTATTGTCCTCTGTATTTGCAGGATCCCTGTAAACACGAGATCAAATGAATTCACCCATTTGTGAGAAAGAGCTGGACTTCTATTTCCCTGGCTGCACATAAAGTTTTGCATTGGAAAAGCCAAAATCATAACAAAAAGTTGCAAAAAAAAAAAAGTTTTTATGCACAGTTGAGATACAGGGAAGAGTTTCAGAGAAAACCCAAAAATCAATAAGTGCTGACAGCAACAGCTGACCTTAAATGGTAAATGGGTAAAGGAGGCCTTAACTGTCTGATCTCTCTTTATTAAAAAGGTTTCGACACGAAACTTCACGACTTAATTAAACTAAGTCACCTGGAAAGTTGAATCATCTGTTTGAACTATTCTTCTGTTTCACATACAGAACCACCTGATGATTTGTCTCCTGGTCCCATCCAGCCAAGGTGCCTTTGTGTGTCCTGGACCTGCCGGCGAGTTGCTGTAACGTCAGTTCAGCTTCGGCTAATCAGTGCGTGAAAACAGAAATGGAGGCGTTGAACTCAAACGAAGGACGGGCGAGCGCCAAAAAGCTGTAGCTAAACAGTCGCGCTAACACTGCTGAATTCTGGAACTGAGTCTGTGCTGCTGGCGCTCCTCAATGAGGCTGGTGGAAACACGCGTTTGTTTGTGTACAGTTTATATTTGTGGAGCTGCGAGCTTCTACTCGCAGGGACAGTTTGCACATGTGAGGAAGGGACGCGCTAAATGTTCCCCAATTTGCTTTCTCATGCCAGAAACACAGTTGGTCGGCTCTAATCGGGTCGGTGTGCAAACACCTTAACTGCTGCGGAGGCTCTTCCAGCAGGATTTAATTGGGCACGTTATTCTTCTGGAATCCTCTGATCGTCATCACACCTTTGACTGTTTATCAGTGAAGTTGAACTTCAGTGCTGAGATGGATCATTGGAGCAGCGTTCAGCCCCGCACCAATGTTTCAACCCTTCAGTGTTATTGCTGTGTGTGGAAACATCTCAGAACACCACCCCCACGCTTATCCGTGCACGCCACAATGTTCCATCTGTCTGCCTCCATTTTCTACACTTGTGAGCGAAAGAATGCTTTTAAATAGCGTCCGAACGCTTCCGCTTTATCAACTCTACAATGTTAGCTGCGCCGCTAACATGTGGCCGCATTCGGCTAACGTGGCGATGCTTTTTAAACGGACATGTTAGCGGGGTTTCAGATGTAACAGATGGAATAAACACGCTCGGAATCACCTCTGGCTGTAAGCACCAAAAAGAGCTGTTTCATTTACCTAGCTGTCACATCCAGCTCTGCAGGGTGGAGAGCTCAGAAAGAGGAAAATCGATGCCACTGGCCACAAGGACACGGGAGCAGAGCTTTGATGCTTTGTCGCCGTTTTGCGTAAATCTCAGCATTCTTTCGCTCACACGTTGCTCCTTAACCTCTTGTGCTTTCCCAACATCTCACTTCACAAAGACCAAACTTTTTTGATTCCACAGACTCCCAGAATGATTTATACTAATGTATGAACCATTTTGTGTAGCTGTGATAACATCTGGTGTCGAGTCCTGCTATGATGTCTGCTCGGGAACTTTATGGATAAATAGTAAGTTTTGTGTTTGTTTCATACCAACATTTGCCTTTCTTGTTTCCAGATCTTTAAACTCCCACTCACGTCCTACCATAAGGCCATTTTCAACCTTGTCTCAGACGCTTGACAAATACTTAAGAGCGGCATCACACCAGCACACGTTTACACGAGATGGTGCTAAATTAGCACTCCTGTTTATAACCCAATTAAAGGGCTTATATAAGAAAACTAAAGAGAAACTCTAGATAATTCTAGATGTTCGTGAGGACACCTGAGAGTTCACTACGCAGCAGCTCTGAGCGCTCTGGCCGGGTCCCTTTTTTTGTGGACAGCAGTGATTGTGATACGTTTCAGTGCATTTGTGCTGCCCGTGTGTGTGTTTTATCGGCGCTACTTGACATCGTTGCTGCTCTGCACCTCTCAGCTGTAGCCACTCCAGGTCTGTCAAACAATGGCTTCATATTTAACCTAGAAAAGTCTAAATCCCAACAATTAGAGTGTAACCCATTAAAGTTGCACGCGAGGACGCGGTGAGGCCTTTCTCCGACTGGACCGAGGGAAACGCTATGCAAATGAGATGTGTTTTGGCATGCAACATTCACAGGCTTAATCACTGACATACAGCGCTAAACACTGAACGCTGTGCTACAGCAGATAATCCTCATTTGAACACTCTCCAGTGCTCACTTCGAGATGGTCAACAATCCACGATGGCGGCCAACAAATCTACTTTGTAATTATGGACACATATGCAAAGCACTTTTCCTGGTGTTCACGTTTGATAACCAAGTCGTAGCTTCACGTCCTCGGCAGATACGCCCACTCAGTCCAATCCCATTCAGTGCTGCGCGTGAAGGAAAAGAAGAAAGGGAAGAGAGCACAGTCTCCTGGAAACCACGCATCAGATAAGCAGCTCCTCCATCCTCAAATCAGACTGGATATTACATGTTTGGTTTGGGGTTCAGCAGCGTTGTGTGGATGTAACTGTTGTTATTTATTCCTGTTTCTAATGTTCTTTCCGTGCAGCCGGGGAGGGGAACTCATTTCTTTTCTGATGGTTGGACATGAGTGTCTCCGCCAGATGAATTATGCTTTTCTGCCATATGTCATTTCCTGTCAGCCTGGCAACACTGAACCATTTGGTTACGTGAAAACAAATTATCTTCTGGCTGCCGCTCAGACAGAATAAAAGCAGCTCAGAATAATGACGCGTTGTTACGAAAAAAGTAATAAAAGGAGAATAATGAATTAGCCCAGGAGTCCTTGTTTACTCTCTGATCGCTGTATTCCGGCTGTGACACAGACATGTGTGTAAAGGACCTTCTCTCTTGTCTGCTCCAACAAACACGATCTGATTAAATTAGGTCTGATTGATGCTTTAAAATTTTGGGAAGAGGCTGAGACGCTCAGTCTCAAATCTGTGTCATTTTTGTATTTGGGTACTTGTGAATCAGCACGGAGCCACCAGGAAAAGGCACACATTGTTGTCAAACATCAAACATCCGAAGTTCTCCTTGGTTCTCCTCAGCAACATGTCCTAAATGCAGCTAGCGTTTAGCATGCTAATCCACACCAGCCTTTGCTCTTTAGTGAGCTGGTGGCAAAGTTAATCATAATGGTTTGGTTCCTCTTTTGGGAAAGTGCCACGTGCTCCCTTTAAGGTTGCACATGCTCTGAAACAAGTTCAATGAAATTGATTTGTTTCCTCAGAAACATCGACACTGTTCATCGGCACCAAAAACACAGACAAAAAGAGGAATTAAGAGGTGCACTGACCTTGAAAATGCACCTATTACTCACTCAGCCCAGCAAAGACTTAATTAGATATTTCATGGAAAACCACCATTCTCTCTGTTCTGTGTTGTTTAGTTTCTGAACATGGAAGTGCACCATAACAAGGTCTGAGAACAATCGTGCGTATTAAAAAAGAGACCTCACAAAAACCCTTTAAGCAACAAATACACATTATTCCTGTTGCAAATGCAATAAACAGTGTTGCACATAAAACATGAGAAGAATTCAACTCTGCAGTCCCTATCAACACTGCATTCTAAAAGCAGAAGGAAGTGATCTTCTGTTTGTGTCTCTGGAGCATTTCTGTCAACACTGAGAGTATTTTAGTCCTGAAGTCATTACATCATCGTTCGCTTCCTGTTGCCCCCTTAGATTAGTTTGCTTTGCTAATAATGATTCTGTATCGTGACCACAAAGACGATATCTGTGTGCGGAGATTGGCTGGGAGATAACATAGTCTAATACCCCATGAAAAAGCTGTTTCATGCCTGAAGACATTCCGTTAAACATTGGATGGGGCTTCAGATTCGTTTTTACGGCGCCACGTTGATCACAGAGCTGCTTCAGGAGAAATTCACTCAAGTGTACACAGACTATTCGAAACTTGACGTTGTACTAATTCAGGTGATCGAGTGCAAGCAGCTAACAGGTATTTAGCTGAAATGATTCCGCGGCTCGCCCCAGTGAGTGTCTTAGCATCTTGAAGCTAACTAGTTTGTTGTTTTATGTTTTAGAGTGCAGTTTTACACCAGTGGAAACCTTGAAGCAAAGATCTGTCTGTGGATAAATAGGCTGAAGACACCGTTAACAAAAGAGCTAAAATAAACGGCTCAGTGGCCGCTTCAGTGCTAAAAGGCTCATCATCTCTCGGTGAAAGACTAATGAACACTTTGAGCAAACAAACCCTTTGTGTTTTATGGTTTTTACCAAATCTAACCTTGGAAGAACATCCATGAAACCAAAAGAAACAGTGAAGAAATCGAATCAGTTTTACCTTTTTATAGGTTTTTATAACCTTTTTACCTTTTATAGCTCATGAATGGTTTGCTGGTCAAGAAAGGTGGATATTGTTTATTATGAGGTTGTACACTGGATTAAATTTGCTGTTTTTATAGGTCCACATTGCTGCAATTGCTGACTGATATCAGGGCTATTTAGCAGGTCAGCCTCGAATCTATTCATCAAACTGATCATGTTTATGTTTCTAATGGAGCGGCGGGCGGCGCCCAGGCTCCTTTGTTGGAGACGTGGCTGAATCTGTTTCACACTCTTGCAAACACACAGACTTTGGCCCCCCGCCCTCGCCCTCGCTTGTGTCTTCTTCCTGGATGAAGCCTCCAGGGGATCCACATTACACTTTTAATAGCACATTTCACAAACTTAACACGCGTACAGCAGAATATGTGTGTGAAAAAGAAATTCACCAGTCAATTTATGAGACTTATGGAACTCAGCGTGACCCCTCCTTTAACCATCTCTAGTTTTGTTTGCTTTTATGACTATTTCATTACCAGCGTGTGGACTGTGAGCATAAATAAGAAACAAGGAGAGAATCCTGACAAATCTGCAGGACACTTCATTATATTATTCTCAATTGAATTCTGTCCTCAGCAGCATTAGTCATCTTAGCACTCGTCATTCATACTAATTACTCTTGCCTTCCGTCCCCCACATGCTGGAAGATGATATTTCAATATCCCATTAAGCATTTCCAACACACTCTTGATTGACATCCCACTAAATATGGTTAGTAATTGCATTATATGCTTCGCTTTTCTTTGAGTCCTTTCACATCCTGGAGGTTTTATGAGTTTTTATTTATGGTTTTATTGCATTTCTCCAGCAGCCAGTCACGCTGAAACAAGAATCCAGGTTTTACACACTAATAATGTGCAGAAGATTTTTTTTAATGCGCCATTCATGCACTAGAAGGCAGGTTTTACGAAGATCCCAGGGTGGTTGGACTGCAGTGATTGGGGCAGATTGTTGCAGGATTGTGACATTAACAGCTCTTGGTGCTGAGCTGCAGCCCAGACATGATCTTCTTGAATTTGCATCAGCAGATTTCATCATGTGTTCTTTCCCACTGAAGAAAACAGGGCAAACGCTTCCAAATAGTCCTCTGAAAGGCTGTCACTGCTCTGCCCCCTTGAGTAAAATAGTTCAAGACATTCTGAGGAAAGCAGTGTAGCTCTTGGCTGAACTATTTGTATTTGCAGCGAGATAAATGTGACTCATTTGCCACAAAGTCTGCTACTCAAGAAAGATTTGCTTATAAAAAATATTATAAATGTGCCCCACAGCGCTGCACATATTCTAAATGATCCTGTGTAATGAGGTTTTTTTTGTAATGAATGTCCGACGCATGATGATTAATAGTTCTGGAATCTTACTTATAAAGTGCAATCAGTCATCCTGTAATACGTCAGGGGAAAAAGAAAAGCCTTCTGGCTGCATTGTCTTCAGGAAGAGAAAAGCAGGTCTTTGTTTGTGTAAGTTGCAGCTTTGTCACTCTATCACTAAGAGACAACAGTCAGATTATAACCTCTGCTAATGCACGCGTGCACGCTCGCAAATGTGCGCACAGCCCAAACAAAAGGAAGCATTTATGTTGTTTTTCTTAACCAAATCATTGGTCGGAGCAGTTAAACCCATGTTTATTCACAGATTTATTGTCAGATATGTTAACAGGGAACGACAGTTGTGCCACAGCTTCACGCTTCCCGTCTTCGTCACTCAGGTTTGCTACACAAGGGCAGAGTGTTTTACACAGCACCACTGAGCATCATTATTGAGGTGGCGAAACACCCAAAACCACTAACAATGTTCTCTGAAGTAGCACATTAATTAAAGGCAGTCCATTCAAGTAGCATGCAGCTTTCATTTTTAAAAAGCCACTTAAATTTTGCTGATGTTCTTAGCTGATCATGTCAGCGTGTCTCTTCTTTCTTTCTTTCTTTCTTGAAAAAGAAATTGTAGCTTCTGTCCAGAAAAAAAAGATCAATCTTAATGGAATGTTATTTAATTAAATCTGCACTCCATAAAGCAATTTTGTTGAACATTTAGTTAACTTTGTTAACAGTAATTGCATTTCCCCCTCATGTAGCCACCTAGCTCGGTTCCATGCACATTCCTGACTCCTTCTTCATTACTTAGAGTTTTACTATTAATAATACTGTTAGCATAGCAGTTACCGTGTTTATGTTCACTCTGGAGTATTCATACATAGTTTAGTACTCATTAATAGTGCTCACTAGAATGAATTTTGCAGTATAAAAACTACATTTAAATCCAAATGAGAAAATCAAACTATGTCATGACCAAACACCTCTGGAATGGAAGCACTTCTAGTCTATATTGTAGAACTGTTATCCAACTGTGATGAAAGCCTACATAAAGATAAACATACACACTGGAGCTTTCTAACATTTTAGTATACAGAGTAGCAACGCCACAGCTGTGATGTTGACAAATGTGGCTAAGATAAATCTATATTTATCTAAATAAATCAACTGGCCAACACTGATAAAACTGTCAACATATGATAACCAACTCATTAGCATTATTATGTTGCAAGTCTGACTTTAGCATTAAGCAGAAAACCCCACAGTTGCTGATTAAATTCCCATGTAGCTTCAGTTATGTTAGCATTTAACTCTTTGGTTGGGAGCTTCTATCTCTTAGTGGTTGTGACCACAAAGATAAGACAAAAGGAAGTGTAAGCAAGCAGAAACAGCCCCTGGATTAGTGTTGTTTTACTTCAGACAACTCGGATCACCCTAGCCCTTAGCCTCGACTTTGCTTTAGGCAGGAACGATAGTGAGGGAACAGTGATTGAGGGAAAAGTGAACAGTCCAAGTCTAATTTTTAGTCAGAGCGGTAACATCAATATTTGAGCCATGCTAGTCCGGCTGATAGAAAGTGGCCGTTCTTACTTCAGCCTCTGTCTCGTGTTTATATCATGGTTGGAGGAACCTTCATGAATATTTATGTCACACTAAAACTGAATTCTGTGCATGAAATGAAATACTGAGCTGAGACTCCTTTGCCCTAAAACACAGATCAAATATCTACACAAGGATATTTGCATGTGGATATAAGTGCTACTGGCTATGAGGATTTAAGCTCCGTTCTGTCAAGGGCCACCTGGTTCTGCTACATTGAAACTTGTGCCACGTTGCTTTGATCTTCTGGTTTGATCCTGCAGCTTGCTTTGATAATATGATTTTGCATGATTGGAGAGATTCGCGTACCGGTGCCTCCGTTGAGGCTCACCTGGAGCTCAGAGCACCAGGACGGACGCACAGCTTGATGGGCCGTATGAACATAGCGTCATTTTCCAAAAACATTAAAATAACTGCATTTTCTCTTCCATGCTTCAATAACTGAAGAAAGGATCTTGATTTGTTTTCCCCCATGGCTGCAAATCTCATTTTTGGAACACACGATATTATGTGCAGACCAATTCCAAATCCACTTTTCCAGTCTACTTTTCCATTATCACAATAAAATCAGGGGCTCATTTTTATGACGGCTGAATGTTGAAATACATTGAAATGGCCCAGAGGACAGCTCTGCCCCCTCGGCCATTGTCTCTTGAATTAAATGTCAACACAGGTGTAAAACAAATTGTAGCCTCATATTGTGCTGAATGTAAATGTGTCATTTGCAGATACAGATGAGCGAAGGGGGAGGAAGGGGGGGTGGGGGTGGATCGCTGAGCTTAAATTAACTGGACCCTGTCCGTGATTGAGTGACACTTCTTTGATTTGCAGCAAGCAGTTTGTTTCAATCCCCACCCCACCCCCCAGCCCTTCACCCGACCCCGTGTGTAGTGTCCACGTAGAAGGCGGAAAAATAATGACCCACCATGATGCTAATGGGCGCTAACGCTAACAACACTTAAAAAAAAGCAAAAAACAAATCAAGACAGAAATCGTCCAGGTGACTGGTTAACATTGCTAATGGTGCCTGGTGACAACCAATTTAATGATCTCCCCCACTGATATTTTTCCTCCGTAATTGATTTCCGCAGTGTAATTATGTCTGTTTTCGTAGTGTGAGGC